>NW_016107931.1:407765-431818 GCF_001604975.1 Cebus imitator | reverse complement strand
TCACTGCAACCTCCGCCTCCTGGGTTCAGGCAATTCTCCTGCCTCAGCCTCCTGAGTGGCTGGGATTACAGGCACGCACCACCATGCCCAGCTAATTTTTTTTTGTATTTTTGGTAGAGACGGGGTTTCACCATGTTGACCAGGATGGTCTCGATCCCTTGACCTCGTGATCCACCTGCCTCGGCCTCCCAAAGTGCTGGGATTACAGGCTTGAGCCACCGCGCCCGGCCTGCTTCCAACTTTTTCTCATTTAATATAATGTTGGCTGTGAGTTTGTCATAGACGGCTCTTATTATTTTGAGGTATGTTCCTTCAGTACCTCGTTTGAGAGGTTTTAACATGAACGAGTGTTGAATTTTATCAAAAGCCTTTTCTGTGTCCATTAAGATAATCATGTGGTTTTTGTCTTTAGTTCTGTTTGTGTGATAAATCTCATTTTTTGATTTGTATATGTTGAATCAACCTTGCATCCCAGGGAGGAAGCCTACTTGATCATGGTGGATTAACTTTTTGATGTGCTGCTGGATTTGATTTGCAAGTATTTTGTTGAGGATTTTTGCATCAGTGTTCATCAAGGATATTGGCCTGAAGTTTTGTTTATTTCAGGTATCAAGATGATGCTGGCTTCATAGAATGAGTTGGGAGGAGTCCTTCCTCCTCACATTTTTTTGGAATAGTTTCTGTAGGAATGATACCAGCTCTTCTTTGTACAACTGGTAGAATTTGGCTGTGAATCCATCCAGTCCCATGCTTCTTTGAAAGGCTGTACTGGTTGGTAGGCTATGTATTACTGGTTGATTGGTAGGCTATTTATTACTGATTCAATTCTGGAGCCTGTTATTTTTCTGTTCAGGAAATCAATTTATTCCTAGCTCATAAGTGGGAGGATGTAGGGTGTGTGTTTCCAGAAATTTATCCATCTTGTCTAGGTTTTGTAGTTTGTGTGCATAGAGGTGTTTGTAGTAATTTTTTAGGGTGGTGGTGTTTTTTTTTTTTTTTTTTTTTTTTTTTTTTTTTTTTTTTTTTTTTTTTTTTTTTTTTTTTTGGAGATGGAGTCTTGCTCTGTTACCCAGGCTGGAGTGCAGTGGTGCGATCTTGGCTCACTGCAACCTTTGTCTCCTGGGTTCATGCAATTCTTCTGTTTCAGCTTCCTGAGTAGCTGGGATTACAGATGTGTGCAACCATGCCTGGCTAATTTTTGTATTTTTTAGTAGAGATGGGGTTTCACCATGTTGGCCAGGCTGACCCCAAACTCCTGACTTCAAATGATCCACCTGCCTCAACCTCCCAAAGTACTGGGATTGCAAGCATGAGCCACTATGCCTGGCTTGTTTCTGATCATTGCTTTTATTTCTGTGGGGTCAGTTTTAATATTCTCTTTGTCATTTCTAATTGTGTGTATTTGCATCTTCTCTTTTCTTCCTTATTCTTCTAGCTAGCGGCCCATCTATTTTATTAATTTTCTCAAAAAACCAACTCCTGGATTCATTGATCTTTTGAGTGGTTTTTCATGTCCCAATTTATAGTTCAGCTCTGATTTTTATTATCTTCTGCTAGCTTTGGAGTTGATTTGTTCTTCCTTCTCTAATTCTTTCAGTTGTGAAATTAGATTGTTAATTGGAGATCTTTCTAACTTTTTGATGAGGGCATTTAGTGCTATGAATTTCCCTCTTAACACTGCCTTAGCTGTGTCCCAGAGATTCTGGTATGTTTTATCTTTGTTATTATTTTCAAAGATCTTCTTGGTTTCTGCCTTAATTTTATTATTTATCCAAAAGTCATTCAGGAGCATGCTGTTTTTAATTTCCATGTAATTTTATGGTTTTCAGTGATTTTCATTGTCCTCTATTTTTATTGTGCTGTGGTTGAGAGTATGTTTGGTATGATTTTGGTTCTTGTACGTTTGCTGAGAATTGTTTTATGTCCAATTGGTTTTACAGTATGTGCTATCTGGTAATGAGAATAATGTATATTTTGTTGTTTTGGGGTGGAGAGTTCTGTAAAGGTCTAACAGATTCATTTGGTCCAGTGTTGAGGTTAGGTACTGAATATCTTGTTAATTTTCTGCTTCAATGATCTGTCTAATACTGCTAATGGAGTGTTGAAGTGTTCTATTGTGTAAAAGTCTGTCTCTTTGAAGGTATCTAAGAACTTACTTTATGGATCTTGGTGCCCCTGTGTTGGATGCATATGTATTTAGGATTGTTGGGTCTTGTTGCAGTGAACCTTTTACCATTATGTAATGCCCTTCTTTGTCTTTTTTAAATCTTTGTTGGTTTGAAATCTGTTTTGTCTGAAGTTAGGATTGCAACCTTTGCTTTTTTTCCTGTTTTCCATTTGCTTGACAGATTTTCCTTCATTCCTTCATTTTGAGCCTGTCATTATATGTGAGATGTCTCTTGAGGACAGCATACCATAGGTTCTTGCTTTTCTATCCAGCTTGCCACTCTGTCTCTGTGCATTTTAAGAGAGGATTTAGCCCATTTACATCTAAAGTTAGTATTGATATGTATGGATTTGATTCTGTCATTGTGCTGTTAGTTGGTTATTATGTTGGCTTTTGTGTGTTTGCTTTACAGTTTTTTTATTAGCTGATAGCAGTCTTTCTTTTCTGTATTTAGTGCTTCTTTCAAGATCTCTTGTAAGGCAGGTCTGGTGGTAATGATTAACCTCAACATTTGCTTATCTGAAAAGGGTTTTATTTCTCTGATACTTAGGAAGCTTACTTTGGCTGGATATAAAATTCTTGGTTAAAGAATTTTTTTTCTTTAAGAATGTAGAATATAATCCCCCCAAGCTCTTCTGGCATTTAGGGTTTCAGCTGAGAGGTCTGCTGTTAGCCTAACAGGGTTCCCTTTGTAGGTGACCTGCCCTTTCTCTCTAGTTGCCTTTAACATTCTTTATTTCATTGCAACTTTGGAAAATCTGATTATGTGTCTTGGGGATGATCTTCTTGTGTAAAACCTTGCAGAATTTTCTGAATTTGATGGCCTCTCTAGCAAGGTTGGAGAAATTGTCATGGATAATATCTTGAAATGTGTTTTCTAAGTTGTTTGCTTTCTTCCCTTCCCTTTCATGGATGCCAATGATTCATAGATTTGGCCTCTTTATATAATCCCATACTTCTGAGGTTTTGTTCATTTATTTTTTTAAAAAATTTTGTCTGAAAATCTTAGAGAGCCAGTCTTCAAGTTCTGAGATTTTTTTTTTTTCCTTCAGCTTGGTTTCTTCTACTGTTAATATTTGTGATAGCATTGTGAGATCCTTGTATTGTGTTATTCAGCTCTGTCAGACGCATTAGGTTCTTTTTTATGCTGGCTGTTTCATCCTTCAGCGCCTGTATCACTTTATTGTGATTCTTAATTTCCTTGGATTGTGTTTTTCTGTCCTCCTGAATCTTCATGACCTTTGTTTCTATCCATATTCTGAATTCTGTTTCTGTCATTCCAACCAGTTTGAGCTGGTTAAAAATTCTTGTTGAAGAACTGGTGCAGTCATTTGGAGGACATATGACAATCTGGCAATTTGAGTAACTGGAGTTCTTCTGTTGGTTCTTTCTCAGCTCTGTGTGTGGGTGTTCTTTTAACTGTAGTATAGATTGACTACAGTACATAAGTTTCCTTTCTGGGTGTTTTCACCAGGCCAAGGCTTTGTGCAGGGTCTTTATTTGAAGCTGACTTCTTGTCTCTGGTTTCAAAGGGGCTATGTTAATGAGGTATATTTGGTGTTGAAGCTTTGGGATGTGATCCAGCAGGTGGCGCTTAGGCTTATTGGTCATTTGGTAGACTCTTGCTTGATTGTATTTCCTCAGTTGCAGCTATGTTTCCTCTCCATGTTTTGAAAGCATGGATTTCTTTCCCCCTTGAGTGCTGACTGCAGATTACAACTAGGTACTCCTGGGCTGCCCACTGCAGCTCTGGGGTGATCTAAGTGTTTGTTTCTCTTCCCCAACTTGGAGGCAGCAGAGGAAGGAATTTTTATAGTGATTGTGGTCGAGGGTTGTTTGCTTGTCTTCTGAGGGCTCTACCCCAGAGAAATGAAGGTCAGCAATTGCTCAGTACAATCAGCCCAGGATGGAGAGTCTGTGTTGCAGGCCTAAACCATGGGTTCCCTGTCTGGAGGCAAGCAGTGGGGGATAGAGGGGGTAGTGTGGGATCCATGGGAGATGGACTGGCCTCCTCTCCTTGGGTTGACTACAGCTTGTTGGAGGCATGGATAAGGCACCTAAGGTCTTTACTCCTTCATTAGTCTGAGGGTGGCAAGGACAGTTCCACTGCAGAGGCAGTGACAATTGCCCCTGGAAAAGTCTGGCCACTTTTCCCTAGGGCTGCTGTAGTATGCCTGGGTCCCACTCCAGTGCTTACTCACCTCAGATTTTCTTGTACCTAGACGTATCACCAGTGAAGTCAAAAGATGGCAGCCTGTTTCTCCCTCTGGGAGCTTTGTCCCAGGGAGGTACAGGCCTGTTGCTGGCCCAAAGGTACCTGCAGGAAGTAGCTGGAGACCCAGGTTGGGAAGTCCTGCCCAATGAAGGGGAATGGGGATCAGGGATCCACTTAAAAAAGCAGTCTGGCCACATTATGGTAGAGCAGCTGTACTGTGCTGGGGGGTCTGCTTCATTGCCCTCCCGGTCACTTCAGACTCTATGAAGTCCAAAGGCTTAAATGGCAAAGATAGTGGTTCGCCCCTCCATTTGGGAGGCCCGTCCCAGAGAGATTACAAAACTTTGTTGATTGGAGAACACCAAGAGGGGTGGCTGGAGGACCCGGTTGGGAGGTCTGCTCAATGAGGAGGAGTGGGATCAGGGACCGACTTAAAGAAGCAGTCTGGCCATGATTTGGTAGAGCTGTGCAATACTGAGGGATCCCTTCCACCTGCAGTCGGCTTGGACTCTCTAAAGCCTGAAGGCTGAAACAGCTAAGTCACCCAACCAGCAAAGATAGTGACCTGCCCCTCCCTCTGAGAGCACCATCTCTGGGAAAATTCATGTCTCTGTCAGCTGGAGACCACTGGTGGCATTGGTTGGAGGGCCCAACTGAAAGAGCCCTGCCCAGTGAGGAGGTCTGGCATCAGGCACCTGCTTAAAGCAGCAGTCTGGCCCTGTTTTGTAGAGCAGCTGTGCTGGAGAATCCCTTTCATCCCTGGTCAGCTTGGACACTCCAAAGCCTGAAGGCTGGAATGGCTTAGGCACCCAAACAGCAAAGATGGCAGCCTCTCCCACCCACCAGAAGCTACTTCTTAGGGAGGTGCAATGCCACTTACTAGTGGCTGGAATTCCAAGCTGCTGGGTCTTATCTCCTGAGGTGTTGTGGAAGTGGACCTATAGGCCATTGCTGCTCAGCCCCCTGGATTCTGCCTCTTTCCTAGGATTATGTATGGGGGTCTAACATCCCACTTTGCTGGAGCTGCAGGTACTTTTTCTACAAAGTCCAAGTATCTAAAGCTCCAGAGTTTCTGCACATGTCTGAGTGGCTCCTATGCTGAGGTATCACATAGCTCTGTCAGACTGAAAGCCCTGGTAGAGTGGGTTTACAAGGACATCTTCTGATCTGAGGGTTGCAAAGATCCTTGGGAGAAGTGTCATTTCCCGGGGTCGCTCATTCACTCACTGCTTTCCTGGGTTGGGGAGGTTCCCCTACCTCCATGTTGCTCCCTGTTGGGAGTGGTCCTTCCCCTGCGGGAGCTTTAAAAAATATCTTACCAGGAATTTGCATACCCTTAGGAAAAGTGTGTTCTAAGAGAGGATGATTAGTGTTGCAGAGAAAGGGATTTCCAAGGTAATAACCAAACCATTGATATGGTTTGGCTGTGTCCCCACACAAATCTCAACTTGAATTGTATCTCCCAGAATTCCGTGTTGCAGGAGGGACCCAGTGGAAGGTAATTGAATCATGGGGGCCAGTCTTTCCTGTGCTATTCTAGTGATAGTGAATAAGTCTCACAAGTTCTGCTGAGTTTATCAGGGGTGTCTGCTTTTGCTTCTTCATTTTTCTCTTGCTGCCATCATGTATGAATTGCCTTTTGCCTCCTGCCATATTTCTGAGGGCTCCCTAGCCATGTGGAACTTTAAGTCCAATTAAACCTTTTATTCTTTTCAGTTTCAGATATGTCTTTATCAGCATGTGAAAATGGACTAATATGGTAAATTGATAGCAGGGGCGGGGAACTGCTGAAATGATACCCCAAAATATGGAAGTGACTTTGGAATTGGGTAACAGGCAGAGGTTGGAAGAGTTTGGAGGACTCAGAAGAAACCAGGAAAATGCGGGAAAGTTTGGAACCTCCTAGACGTTTGTTGAATAGCTTTGACAAAAATGCTGATAGTGATATGAACAATAGTGTCCAGGCTGAGGAGGTATGAGATGGAGATGAGGAGCTTGTTGGGAGCCAAGGTGACTCTTGTTAAGTTTTAGCAAAGAGGCTGGTGGCATTTTGCCCCTGCCCTAGAAATTTGTGGAACTTTGTACTTGAGAGAGATGATTTAGGGTATCTGGTGGAAGAAATTTCTAAGCAGCAAAGCATTCAAAAGGTGACTTGGGTGTTGTTAAAAGCATTACATTTTAAAAGGGAAACAGAGCATAAAAGTTCAGAAAATGTGCAGCCTGACAAAGCAGTATAAAAGAAAAACCCATTTTTAGAGGAGAAATTTAAGCCAGCTGCAGAAATTTGCATAAGTAGCAGGGAGCCTAATGTTAATCCCCAAGACCATGAAGAGAATGTCTCCAGGCCATGTCAGAGATATTCATGGCAGTCCCTCCCATCACAGGCCCAGAGGCCCAGGAGGAAAAAGTGGTTTCATGGGCTGGCCCCAGGGTCCCCATGCCAGGTACAGCCTAGGGACTTTGTGCCCTGTGTTCCAGCTGCTCCAGCCATGGATAAAAGGGGCCAATATAGAGTTTGGTCCGTGGCTTCAGAGGGTAGAAGCCCCAAGCCTTGGTAGCTTCCACATGGTGTTGAACCTGCGGGTACACAGAAGTCAAGAACTGAGGTTTGGGAACCTCCACCTAGATTTCAGAAGATACATGGAGACAACTTAGATGCCCAGGCAAAAGTTTGCTGGAGGGGTGAGGCCCCCATGGAGAACCTCTGCTAGGGCAGTACAGAAGGGAAATGGGTTGGAGTTGCCACACATAGTGGGCATTGCCTAGTGGAGTTGTGAGAAGAGGGCCACCATCCTCCAGACACCAGAATGGTAGATCCATCAACAGCTTGCACTGTGCACCTGGAAGAGGCACAGACACTCAACATCAGCCCGTGAAAGCAGCCAGGAGGGAGGCTGTACCCTGCAAAGCCACAGGGGTGAAGCAGCACAAGACCAGGTATCCCACATACCTGGGATACCTGTGTGACCCACATACCTGGGATAAGCAGTGTGACCTGGATGTGAGGCCTGGAGTCAAAGGAGATTATTTTTGAGTTTTAAAATTTGACTGCTGTGCTGGATGTTGGACTTGTGTGGGGCCTTGTAACCCCTTTGTTTTGGCCAATTTCATTTGGAACAGCTGTATTTACTCAATACTTACACTATGATTGTATCTAGGATGAAACTAACTTGCGTTTGATTTTATGGGCTCATAGGCAGAAGGGACTTGCCTTGTCTCAGACGTGACTTTGGACTGTGGACTTTTGGGTTAATGCTGAAATGAGTTAAGACTTTGGGGGACTGTTGGGAAGGCATGATTTGTTCTGAAATGTGAGGACATTAGATTTGGAGGGGGCCAGGGGTAGAATGATACAGTTTGGCTGTGTCCCCACCCAAATCTCAACTTGAATTGTATCTCTCAGAATTCTTGTGGGAGGGACCCAGGGGGAGGTAATTGAATCATAGGGACCAGTCTTTCCTGTGTTATTCTCGTGATAGTGAATAAGTCCCACAAGATCTGATGGGTTTATTAGGGGTTTCTGCTTTAGCTTTTCTCTTGCCGCCACCATGTAAGAAGTGCCTTTCACCTCCTGCCATGATTCGGAGGCCTCCCTACCCATGTGCAACTGTAAGTCCAATTAAACCTCTTTTTCTTCCCTGTCTTGGGTATGTCTTTATCAGCAGCATGAAAATAGACTGATACAACCATCTAGGAGATACAATGTTAATCCAGACTGATAAAAGTTCTGCAGGACTCCTCAGAGCCTTACGGATCTTCAAGGGGAAAGAACATGAAGTGTTTCCCAAATTTATCTTCTTTGGAACCCTTTTTTCACTGAGCATCTCAAGACTAATAGTCCTCCCACTACACCAGCTCAAATATGACTCCTTGTGGTGGCAATTTTTTTTTTTTTTTTTTTTTTTTTTTTTTTTTTTTTTTTTTTTTTTTTTTTTTTTTTTTTGAGACGGAGTTTCGCTCTTGTTACCCAGGCTGGAGTGCAATGGTGTGATCTCAGCTCACGGCAACCTCTGCCTTCCAGATTCAAGCGATTCTCCTGCCTCAGCCCCCGGAGTAGCTGGAATTACAGGCACGTGCCACCATGCCCAGCTAATTTTTTGTATTTTTAGTAGAGGCGGGGTTTCACCTTGTTGACCAGGATGGTCTCGATGTGTTGACCTCGTGATCCACCCGCCTCGGCCTCCCAAAGTGCTGGGATTACAGGCGTGAGCCACCGTGCCTGGCCCTGTGGTGGCAATTTTATGAGGTGGTGGCAATTTTATGAGGTGGTGACACAGGTTGAGAAAGATTGTGAGTGTGTGAAGTAGACCCCTCAAAGTGTCCCAGTGGGAAATTACCTAGAATCAGGATATGAGAGCTAGAAAGGATCATCTTGTCCAACTTGACAGAAGAAGAAACAGCCCTACGACTCATCTTAGTGGATGACCTTTAGGAAAGCTGGTGCTATGTGAAATGTGAGGCTCGATTTGTAAAGGTGTAATTCCCCAAGTGAGAAACCAAGCAAAGCCATTAGTTTGGTGTGCACTAACCTATATTTTTCTTTCATTCTCTTGTAGGTTGTTTACTTAGTTCTAATATCTTCTGCAGGTCAATGAGGATTAGAACAGGACCAGGAATCACGACCAAGTTGCTGGTTTTACTAGTTTGGAAGCAGTTTTAATGAAGATGGAAATGTTTATCAACTCATCACAGGTACCCCCGAAATACAAATCAAAATATCATTTTCAGCTGCATAGCAAATATGATTTAAGAATTTAACATCATTATTTGATCACAAGCGTAAATATAAGTCACCATAAATAAATGTAAATTCATTGTACAAAAATCCCCAACAACTCTTAATACAAATATGGTACATTTGACAGTTTCTGAAACAGATTTTTTAAAACTTTTTAAAACCTAAGCTTTATTTTTTTCCTGGTTATTAGACACACACAAAAATCAAAAGAGGCTAGGGCAGTAATGCCAGGGGGAGAGAATATTAAACTCATAGGGTGTTTAGAAATCAGTGCCACTGGCAAGCCAGGGAAATGAAATCCTTCTACTGAATGGGAAGACCTCAATCTACTGGGATCAAGTCTCCCTGCAGGTAATGTGATCAGCCCAGAGGGTGAAATTTAGGGATAAGAATGTGGGGTGACAGAGGTGGGTTATTGATACAGAAATCTCATCAAATAGATGATTCAAATCTCCACGAAGCTGTGGTCAGGGATTTGGATGAAACTCTAGCTATCTATCAGCTACAGAGAGCCAGCTACCATCCTCAGACAGGACTAAAGATGTAGAAGGATCTGGAGCTTAGACATTTTATGTGTTTTGAAAGTATGTTCTGCCATCTGGGATAATATCTCTTTTGCCTCTGGAACATAGCTATGGTCATCAAGAAGAAAAAGTCAGAAATCAGAATAGAAGGTGGTACTTCCAGACAGGAGGATCTGCCAGTTTCCACTTGGAACCTCCTCCTTTCTCTCTTCCCTGTACATATTTTTTCCCCACAGCTCAGTGGTAGCCCAAAGCCCAAGGTTATCAGAATGACTCCTTTACAGCAGTGCTTCCTAAACTTTGATGTGCAACAGAACAAGTCAGGTAGCTTGTGGAAAGGGCAGATTTCCTGGCCCTATTCCCAGAGATTCAGAATTCGTAGGTTTGAGGCGGGACCCAGGAATCTGCACTCAGATGTGCTACTCTCAGGATCTGACCTAACGGACCTTTCACATGTGGCCCCACCTTTCCTCACTGGAGGACATAAGGACATCACACAGACCTCTTCCTGTGGGTACTTCCTTTGGGGTTAAAAATGAGGCCATTTGATTAAGGCAACCATTTCTAACCATCTTACTTCCCTGGGCTGGAAAAATATCAAATGTCACATTTTATGCTCTTAAAACCACAGGGCCACAGATTTCCTGAGACAATGACATACTCTGTAACAAGACATGTATATCCTAAAGCCTCTGTCCGTCTCAATGTTCTCGTCACACTTGGTGGGAGATTCTGCAGAAGACTTTTGGTTTGGTCTAGAAAATGGAAGTAAATATTACCTCTGGGAGAGAAGCCACACCCCAAAGTCTAACTTAAGCAACATAAAGGGAACAGCCAAGCTGAGAGCAAAAGCTAAAATGTTGCAAGAATCTTTCAGCTTCTAGGACAACGAAAGTTCTGATTCCCTAAAAGAGGACTCTTCTTGGGGGCCAGGGGTCATACGTATCTTAGTATTAAAAGCTCATTGACAATTATTATTCCCCCTCACCTCTGTATTTCCAAGATGTTTTGGGCCTCTGTGGAAATAACCCCTTAACATTTTCTTCCTTGTGGAAATGTTCCTTGGTAAGCAATTCTGTGCCAAGAAGTGGTCCCTAATTTGGTAGCTGGCTAATGCTGTAGGCAGTGCTGTGACTGATTTGTTCAAAGCTGCTTCCCTCTATGTGGCCCAATGCTAAGCCTTTGCCAAAGGAATGAGGGAACCATCTCGCCATCAAGCAGCTGAGATGGCCTGAAAGCATCCTGTTTGGACCGTGAAACTTCTGGCCGTGTTCACACATACTGCTTCCCCACAGCAGACCTGACCAGTCTCCTACCGCACCTGCATACGGTGTGATACACCTGTGAATGTTTTTTGGACCTCTCTCTAGGACTTCCCTGAGAGAGGAGTTAGGATGGGGCTTTGGGAAGCCCTGTGGTAGAATCCCTGGCAGCCAGAGGGGGAGAAGATACCCCCCGTGGCACTGCAGGGAGGGAACCCGGAGAGATGAAGTCGTAAGCTGAGGGATGCCCTTCAGGCCGGGCTGGCATCTCTGGGCAGACCATATCTGTTCTCAGTCTGAGACTTCAGTCCTGGGGTCAGACATGGGCACTGGGTAGGAAGTGTCCATCTTGGGAGGAGGTCTTGGGAAGCAACCGCAGATAGGTGGGACGAAGGGATGGAGAAAGGGTGAAAGGTTGAGGGGGCAAGAAAAGAAAAAGCACACACTGCCCTGTTTTTCCTTTTTTTTTTTTTTTTCTTTCATATATGCTATGGAGAAACCAGCATGGAGATGTCATGGGAGAGCATGCACAGGCCTCGCCCTAGGGAGTGGTGGAGATGTGGTTGGGGAGGTACTTGTTTGTTTCCAGGTCCATCCCACACGCTGTCCAGTCGGATCCTGTGGCAGGCTGGCTGTGGCTTTCTCTCTCCTGCTTCTCTTCCTCCTCCAGATAAGGGTCTGCAGGACCTTCTGCTCAGCAAGTGGTGGCCAAGGACTGGTGGATGGGTGGCTGGAAGCAGCGCACATGCTCCACGGTGGAACTGTCTGTCTCCACGGACTTCATGTACTTGTTCAGGATGGCAAAAACCTCATTGTTCAAGATCTGGTACTTCCTGATCCGGTCGGCCATCTTCTTGAGGGGCTACAGAAGGAAGGGGATGTTCAAGTTAGGGCAGGACAAAGAGAGTGGAAAGAGAAGGAAGTTAGAGAAGTCAGTGAGGTCCAGGGTCCCCTGCATCAATGATCATATCACTTAAAGTCCTTTAATGGAATCCCCTGGATCTGATAATCAAGTGTTAACAGGATGGTGAAAACCCTCTCCAAGTCTTAAAACCATCTACAGAGCTATAGTAATCAGAAGTGTGGTACTGGCATAGAGGTAGACATACAGATGAATGAAACAGAATAGAGAGCCCAGAAATACAGTTATATGTATGATCAAATGATTTTCAACAAGGGTGCCAAGGCTGTTCAATGGGGGAAACAACAGCCTTTCCAACAAAAGATGCTGGGAAAAATGGATACCCACATGCAAAAGAGTAACATGGAACCCTTACCTTAATACCATACACAAAAAATTAACTCAGAATGGATCAGAGACCTAACCATGAGGGTTAAAGCTGAAACGTTTAGAATATAGGGGGAAAATTTTAATGATATGGATTTGGCAATAATATCTTGAGATATGGTATCAAAAGCAAAGGCAAAAAATTGGACATCAAAATTAAAAACTTTTGTGCATCACAGGGACACCATCAGAATGAAAAGGCAACTCATAAAATAGAAAATAATCACAAATCATATCTAATAAGTAATATCTAGAATACGTAAAGAACTTCAACTCAACAAAAAGGACTCAATTTAAAAAATGGGCAAAGGACTCGAATAGGCACTTCTCCAAAGAAGATATACAAATGTCCAATAGCACATGGATATAGCACTCAGCACTGACAGTCATTAGAGAAATTCAAATTAAAACCACAACATGATGACTTTTTCACCCATCAGGATGGCTATTATTAAAGAATAAGTGCTGATGAGGATGTGGAGAAATTGGAACTCTTGTGTACTACTGGTGGGAAGGTAGAATTGTGCAGCCACTATGGACAACAGAATGGCAGTTTCTAAAAAATATCAAATTACCATACGATGCAGCAATTCCACTTCTGGGTATATAGTCAAAAGAATGGAAAACAGAAATTTAAAGAGTTATTTGTATACCTATGTTTCATAGTAGCCAAAATTAACCATTTTCAACAATAGCCAAAGGGTGACAGCAACCTAAGCGTCCATGGATGACTGGACAAACAAAACGGGGTCTGTATACACAGTGGAATGTTACATAGCCATAAAAAGGATGGAAATCTACATAAGCTACAACATGGATGAAGCTGGAAGACAAGCTAACTAAACTGAGCCGGTCACGGAAACACAAATACTGTATGTTATATGAGGTACCTAGAAGTAGTCAAATTCATAAAGCAGAATGATGGTTACCAGGGGCTGGGGAGAAAATGCGGAGTGATTTTTTAATAGGCCCAGAGTTTGACTTGGGGAAAATGAAAAAGCTCTGGAGAGGGATGGTAGGAATGGGGGTATACTTAGTATACTCCATGCCCCTGAGTCATACACTGAAAACTACCATTGAAACTATGCATATTTTCTTTAAAAGCCCTTTGTGAGGTGGCTCCTAGCTCGCTCTCCTTGAAGTAAAAATGTTGCCCAGGATTTTGACAGCACATTGTCAGCAACCGTCCCTGTCTGGAGACTGCCCTATTTTTGTTGGTAACCGCCTCTTTCTGCTTCTGTGCCTAAGCTTATTGCTTACTAACTGGAAAACCTTTAAGAGAAACTGCCGCGTTTGTCTAAAACCTGCTGTGTTGTCTAAAGTCCTGGTTACTTCCCCTCTCCCTTACTTGTAAAAACTGTACTATTCTAAGCTGGGGTCCAGACTTTTGGGTGCGGACCCTTCTGGGCCCGCCGGTGTAATACAGTGTGTTCTTCCGATCCCCTGAGTGCCGCTTGGGTTTGTCGGGTAAGATGTTCCAGAACTTCTTCTCACTGGGTCCCCGAAACCCTACCTTCGATCTGCCTTCGTGTCTCAGTGCCTCAGCTGTCACCGTTCCTCTGTCTGGGGCATCCTCCCACCCCATACCCCCCTTTGCTTCTTTGTTCTTTGCTGTGGGCCATCCTGGACTCAGCCCAGGCATGGCCTCCCTCTCCTGGGAAGCTTTCTCTGCCCTCAGCATGGTTTAAGAGTCCTCCTCTGCCTTTCCACAGCAGCCCGTCTCACCCCACACCAGCACTATCCCATCCAGGCGCCCTGCACAACTCCGGTGTTGGGTGAATATTTGTACAGGTGAGAAACTGGCATCAGCAGAGCCTGATTGGGACAGGGAAGGTGCATTCCAGGTCTGGAGCCCAGCCCTGCCCTTCAGGGTGACCTGATTCATGGCAGTAGGTGACGAGTGGGTGACTCGTGGCTTCCTCTAAACAGGTCAGCGGCCTGTAATACCTTTGCACCTGCTGTGTGGGGAGCTGGCCTTCAAGAGCAGCCCCCCGTCCTTTGCTTTTCTGGTGAAAGCCTGGTTGTCAGCCCAGCCCCACCTCCCCGGCCTCAGCCTGCATACCACATTCTTAATGATTTCATCCTTCCCATCCTGCCTCTGCACTTTTAGCAGGTGGTAACAGAAGTCGAACAGGTCGAAGCGACGCTGCTGGCCCAGCAGGACGATGATGGAGCAGCCAGCCCAGTTCAAGCCATCACCGAAACACTGCCTAGGAGCAGGGAGAGAAAGCAGCTGGAGTTGAGAGGTAGGGGAGGAGGAGAGGGAGGGAGGGAGACTCATCTTAGGCCAGGAGTACAGCTACTGAGCAGGCCTGTCTTTGGGCCAAGTCTCTTAATCTATAAAATGGGTACAAAGGAAGCTGTGAGGGTAGATTCATTAGTTACAGGGATGGTAGTTATGTCATATAAAGTCCTTCCAGCCACAAAGAGGTGTCAGCCTCTTTGCCTCACTAATGTTAAAAAAAAAAAAAAAAAAAAAAAAAAAAATCAGTTCTGAATTTGCAAGGAAAAACCCACCCAGCCCTTGAGATTTCTGTGGCTGATTACTCCCTGCAGGCCAAAGGAGAATCTGTCTTGACTCTCTAAAGGAGCTGAAGGAACACCCGTGGGGTGAAGGGCCATTTCAAACCAACTGGCCGGAGCAGGCTGAGAGGGAGGGGACAGGCCGTGGTGGGCAGATGTTGCTGGGGTTGAGGCTGAGTCCTTTTGGTTCTGACAAAGCTCCGACTGCAGTCCCCCAACTCTCAAGAGACATGGGCAATTTGGATGGCAGCAGGGTCATCCTTCAACTCTCTCTCTTGTCCTTAAGCAGCAGCCCCAGCTCAGCCTGGGCAGGTGTCCCCAGTTCCCCATTACTGTGCTGGAAGCTTGTAGGCCAGAGCTGCTCTGAAACAGCCTCACCAACACCACGTTCTCAGGGAAGCTGCCCCTTCCCCCAGCCTTTTTCCTAGAGCTCGTGGCTGCTGGAGGGGAGGGCTTGTCTGCCTTTCCACTCTGTCCTCAACATGTAGCTGGGTGAGTTCAGGAAGACCTAGCCCTCCTCTGCTCTACAGACTCCTAAAGGCTCCTCACTTTCCAGTAGTACAGTGTAGTGGCGGTGAGGTGGGCAGTGCGTCTTATTATCAAATACCTACTGGGCTCTTTCTTGCCCATGCAATTGGCTCAGCCTTCAGGTGTACCCTGTGCCGCAATCAACACACTCAACAAGTAGTTGCTGGCCACCCCCAACCCCGTTTCTGGCTGAACTCTGGTAGCCCCATGACCTGCAGGAGCACAGGCAGATTAGGGGTGACCCTGCCTTCTCTAGGAGTACTCACTCAGCTGTGAACTCATTGGTTCCCACAGGGATGCAGTAGACGAACTGCATGGCACTCCACAGCCGGTGGAACTCCACACACTCATCGACATGCATGACGCCATTGGTGGGCGGTGGGCCCCGCCAGATGGGGTCCTGCAGGTAGCTCCGGATGCGGGTCAGGATGACCTCGAACATGGACAGGCCACAACACAGCCGCTCCTTGGTCAGGAGGTCACCCTCCCGAGCGATGGCGATTTGCTGGAAACGGAAGGACATATACATCTTCTAGCCACATTTCAGAGCCCATCTGCCACCTCCCACCAGAGATTCCCAAACTCCAGAGCTGGCTGCACCTGGAATTCACCAAAACTGATGTCTCGTCTTCAAAGCAGGGCACTAACTTGATGATCCTGAATGCAACAGCAAGGAAGTTTCATGGTAAGTCTTACTGGTGTTAAGTAAAATTCAGGCATCATCAGTAAATGATGATTTACCCATGTAATGAATGCTAGATAGCCATTGAAAAGACTGACATGATACCAGTAGTACCACTGCTTCTACTGTAATTACTACTAGCTTAAGCTTTCTGAGTGTGGGTAATAAAGCAGGCCGTGTTCTGAGCACTTGATAGGTGTTGACTCCATTCCACTCCATGAGGTAGATGGCATTCCTATCCCCATTTTACAGATGAAGAAACTAAGGCTCAGAGAGGCAGCCAGTGAGTGATAAAGCTCCCATTTGACCCAGTAGTCTACATCTGTTGGTTAAGTTGTAAAGTGAAGAGAACAAATTGCAGAAACGAATGCATATTACAACTCCACTTAAAAACATTGACAACGTACAGTCCCACAGACGAAAGTATGTGTGACGTGTGTACGCGAAAAGCATATTTTAGAAAGACTAACCTCAGTTGTGCGAACAGATGGGCTTGGAGGAGTGAGTGGGACTGTCACTCTTGACTTTAAATACTTCTGTACAGTTGAGTGTGCTATGAGCATACGTTAATCTTTTAAAATTTGCCCATGATTTCAGATAATGATTTCCTTTAGAAGGGCTTCTTTGACAATTACAAATGACCTCTATTAATAATGTAAACTGGCTTTTCATCTGGCTTCTGGCTATTGCATATCTAACAGCCAGCTGGCGAGACAGGCTGGATGTGAAAACGTATCACTACACACATCATGAGTAAAAGCATGTAGGGGTAGAGGTTCTGAAAGCTATCTGCAAAGTAAGGTAAGTGTTAAAATCTAAGGTTAAAATAAGGTCTCTAAATCTGTGAACAAAGCTAAAAAAGGCAGACTTTCTGACACTGAGATCCACAGGGGACTCATGGGATCAGCTCCCCTGTGGGAGGTTTCCCCATGGAGCCATTTTACAGGGTGGCTGGGAGGCACCTGCCTGGCTTTCCTGGAAGCTCCCTCCAGGATGAGGGAGGAAGAGGGTGACCTTTAAGTGAATCCATGAAGGGAAGGAAATCCGGAAACAGCAATGCCAGGAGTCTGTTATAAATGTGGACCATGAATGTAGTTGCCACGACAACTAGGAACTGAAAGAAATCTAGGAAAAAGATGAATTGAAGTAGTTTGCCAATGTGTGTTTTAAACACGAAAGAGGGAACCCTGATTCCTGGTGACTCATCCTGATTTCATCAGCAGGAACAGCTTGTGAGCAGTGGGGGAACCGCTCAAATTGCCACAGTTAGCTAGAAATATCTCTTGTTTAAAACAAATCCCGAGCCTGTGCTCGAGTCTGTTCGTATTCTCTTTATTCTTATTCTTTTCTATTTGGCCCCAGAAAGGGCTCCTCATTTCAGAAAGAGAATGCCTAGCACAAGGAAGATGCTCAGTAAATAAAAGGACCTCAATTTGTTCTCAAGTCATGAATATTATTTTGCAAATTAATGCATACAGAGTTTTGGTTTACTAATAAATCTACATTTGGTTAATCTGAATCAGTCCTCAGGGTCAGACAGTCCTGGAGTGGGGAAGAGAAAAACTGGCAACTATGGTTATAAATCTTTAGACTTGGAACTCTGGTGCCCCCGCCCACTACAGCCAATGAAAAGGGCCTAACAATAATAAGCTTTCTCCCTTTCCTTTGAAAAGTGTTTGTCCTTTCCTGATGTCCTAGTGGTTAAGAAAAAAGAAAAAAGAGTGTTTAGCCCTACAGTTTTAAGAAAATAAAAATATTTCATAAACCTAATTACCCAGAAATGAACATTCTTAAAATATTGATATATGATTTATGTATGTGAATGTATATATGTATATTTAACAATTTGAGACATATTACTACATTGCTTTTTTTTAATAGATCAGTAATTTCAACTCATTTCCTTCAATATGTTGAAGGAATGGCTACATTTAATGGCCATTGATATAATTCATTTAGTCTTATATACTTGGTTACCTTCAATTGTTTACAAACTCACAATTAAGAACAATTCTAAAGCCACCATCCTTTTTTTGTTTTTTTTAGACCAGGCTAGAGTGCAGTGGCATAAACTCAGCTCACTGCAACCTCTGCCTACTGGGTTCAAGTGATTCTCCTGCCTCAGCCTCCTGAGTATCTGGGATCACAGGCATGGGCCACCATGCCTGGCTAATTTTTGTATTTTTAGTAGAGATGGGATTTCACCATTTTGGCCAGGCTGGTCTCGAACTCCTGACCTCAAGTGATCTGCCTGCCTTGGCTTCCCAAAGTGCTAGGATTACAGGCATGAGCCACCGTGCCCAGCCCACCATTCTTATACATAACATTTGGTGAGCTGCAGCTGAGCATTTCGTTAAGATGAAGACTTAGTAACTGAAGGGTCAATGAGTATAAATATTTTTCAACGGCATTGCTACACAGTGGCAAACTATCCTCAAGCAAAGTTGACCCATGTGCATCTACCTATGTGAAGCCTGTTCCTTGTACCCTCATCCATATTCCTGTATGCCAGCCTTGGCACCATGGTGACACCTCATCTCTATAAAAATGAAAACATTATCCAGGTATGGTGGTGCGCACTCATCCCAGCTTCTTGGGAGGCTGAGGCAGGAAGATTGCTTGAGCCTAGGAGGCTGAGGCTGCAGTGAGTTACGATGGCACCACTGCACTCCAGCTTGAGTGACAGGCAAAGACCCTGTCTCAATAATAATAAAATACGGCTGGGTGAGGTTGCTAACGCCTGCAATCCCAGCACTTTGGGACACCAAGGCAGGCGGATCACCTGAGGTCAGGAGTTGGAGACCAGCCTGACCAATATGGTGAAACCTGTCCCTACTAAAAATACAAAAATTAGCCAGGTGTGGTGGCATGCACCTTAAGTCCCAGCTACTCAGGAGGCTGAGGCAGGAGAATTGCTTGAACCAGGGAGGTGGAGGTTGCAGTGAGCTCAGATCATGCCACTGCACCCTAGCCTGGGTAACAGTGAGACTCCATCTCAAAATAATAATAATAAAATACTCCACTGAGAAATAGTCTTCGTCAACTTGACATGAAAAATTGTATCTCATTCTTTGAATCTGCATTTCATTGATTACTCGTAAGGGCAGATGCTTTCCTGCATGTGTTAGCATTGTATTTTTTTTATGTTGTGAGTTTTCTTTCGTGTCATGTCTTCTGATATGTCTATCATTTTCTTTTTGCTTTGAAAATATGCTTTATAGATTGCTTCCTGCAAATAACCTCAATTTGTAGCTTGGGGTTATATGGGGAGGGGAGTGTTTAACATAGTTTTTATTTCTTTTCTATTCCACTCAGTGGGGAGTTTTTTCTCTTTCTAACCTTTTCTGAGTTTAACAAGGAGATGGAGAAAACATTTGTGAAGCTGTGCTGAAGTCATCTCAATATTCCTCCTCTATAACTTTGAGAAGGAATATATAACAATATTCCTTCTTAAAAAACTCAATGGTTTTTGAATTCTTATGCTTCTATTATTTGCTCATCATAACAATCAAGAAAAGCAGGTAAAGCAGATATGATCCTATTTCATAGATGACAAAATAAAGATGGAGAAAATGGCTTGCACTAGATGATTCAGGGGTAGAGTTGGGACAAGGATGCCTGTCTTTTAACCTACCCCAGCCCCAAGTTTTTTTTTCCATGATAGTGTGGGGCAACAAACCAGGTCACCTGAATTTGTCTCAAACAAATGCAAAGAATGCAATACTGCTCAAGCTTCCCAGCTTTAACTATGTTGCAGACTTCCTCTGTCACCAACCTAGATATCTTATGAGTACCCTGTGCCCAAACTATCTCAGAAGTTAATTATTTTGTTAATTTTTCTTTGGTCCATGGAATGACTAAGTTTTGGGCTATTTCTTGAGGGATGGGAGACACATAAAACTGGCATTTCCTGTCTCACAGAATGTCTAGGCTCTTGTTTGTTAAACACTCAGCATTTGACAGATTGAGATTTCTATCAGTCCCAAGGAAATGGTGTTCACCAGAACAGGGAAGGAATTCACAGTCCTCTAAGTGGAAACACATGCCAGACTTTGGCTTGAGAGGCGGGGATGCCTGCAGGATGACAGCAGCAGTGAAGCAGACACATTTACATGTCACTCACTGGGTTTTCTCCCTAAAAGGAAATCACTGGAGAGGATCTCCTGTGTTTAGCCTCCGCAGACCAAAAAAGAAAATGTGTGTGCTCTACAGTATCTGAGTTCCCTCTGTGGTGAGTCAAAGAACCCAACCACCATTAGCTTTTCCCTTTTTTTGAGATGGAGTCTCTCTCTGTCACCCAGGCTGGAGTGCAGTGGCATGATCTCAGCTCACTGCAAACTTCGCCTCCCAGGTTCATGTGATTCTCCTGTCTCAGCCTCCCAAATATCTGGGATTACAAGTGCCCGCCACCATGCCCGGCTAAGTTTTGTATTTTTGGTAGGGACAGGGTTTCACCATGATGGCCAGCCTGGTCTTGAACACCTGACCTGAGGTGATCCACCTGCCTCGGCCTCCCAAAATCCTGGGATTACAGGCATGAGCCACCACACCAGGCCCCACAATTAGCTTTTAATCACCCTTTTCAGAAGGAGGTTGGTGGCATGCGGGGTGCCCAGCTGGGGTGGCTTCCTTAGCGTGACGTCTGTGCAGATGACACTCTGCATTGTGCTTAAAAAATACTTACCATGTTTTGCCAGAAGAGAGGCCACCTCTGCCCTCTGCTGAGGATTCGAGTCCTCCTGCTCTCGGTGAGAACACCAGAGAGGACCACCAGCATGCCAGTTAAACAGCGGGTTTCAATCCTAAATCTCTTAAACAGTCGGCGCTGGCGTGTCTCACAAGGATGCCCTGTTTCTCTTCCCAAATTCTTCCCCTGCCTCCCCGCAACATGTGCAGCTTGCTTAAGTCAACGTGGAAAGAGACAGCACATGCCCTTTGTTTCTCCCCTTCCCTCCTATTTCTCTTCCTTCCTGCTCCCTGCATAATTTGAATTCTCTGAAGGCAGGGATCTGTCTGATTCATCTTGATGTTCACAGTGACTTGTACTGGTTTTTAACAATTACAGAATAACATAATGAGCTCATTCACCTTCATTAGAACGCTACAGAAAAGGCTCTCTCCCACTCTATCTTGTCACCTCTCTTCAGAGGTTGCCACCATGACAAACTACGTATACATCATTCCAGACATTTTCAGAAGAGTTTTAGATGGCTTTGTTGTGTGCATGTAAAAAACCATCATCCTGTGTGAACTGTAGTGCAACTTACTTGATCCAACTGACTGTGCTTATCTATCCACACTGACGCATCAAGATCTAATTTTTCCTTTTCGTTATGTATTCAGTACATATGTAATATGCAGTAACTTAGCATTTAGATGACTTTATACATTTTAATCAGTGCTTTACTGATAGATGTTTGGGTTGTTTCTAGTTTTTGCTTTAACAATGTTACATAAGCATCTATGTTCCTTTAAGCGCTTCTCTAGCAAAAATGTCCAGAAGTGAACTGCTGGCTCACAGAGTACGTATGTGGAGTTTTAACTTTGACAAAGTAACAGAATTCTTGATACCTAGCAGGGACACAGTAGATACTTGTTTAAATAAGCAGAGGACTTGTTGCCAGGAGACATGATAACAAGGTACAGAAGAAACACTCAGGCCTGAGAGTGGGCAAATCTCATTCTAGACCTGCTGTTGCCATTGCTATCAACTAGCTTTTGACTATTAGACATTCTCTTCCCTTCTCTGAGCCTCAGTTTCCCCACCTGTACAGTGAGGTCTGGTCAAATGCTCTCCTTCTCAAGTTCCTGTCAGTGCTCACAGCCCATTCATTATGTAAGGTTGGTACCTGAGGGGTCCCCAGCCGCTCAATCAGAGGGACCAGGTGAAGTGGGGCATACTTGGCTTCCAGACGTTTCATCCGGACCTCCAGGCGCTCCCCTTCTGCAAAAGGAGTCACAGAGCAGAAAATGAGATTCAGTGCATACAGGGCAACTAGGGAAGGAAAAACTCTCAAAGGACCTGATGATGTATCTGCATTCCAAAAATGGGATAGAGTATGTGGAACTGCTCTCCTTGATTCTGGAAAGTGTGAATAGTGTTTACTATAAGGAAAAATGTTCTATGATTTGTCCAACAATGGAGTTGTCTTCCTTCTAGAATATCTCTAGTATAGTGCTGTCTAGACTTGGAATTTATAGACACCACTCTACTAGCGATATTCTAGAAGGAACAAGGAACAGGGCCTGGAGTGTCATTTCTATAATCTTGTAAGGAATCTGTTGAATAACTAGAATGAATGACACAGAATCAGAGATAATGGACCTGAGAGTCTGTGTCTGTCTGGTCAGTGGTGAGGTCTGAAGGTTCAATTCAGATGGCTAGGTCAATCTTCCAATTCGTGATTCTGTGGCTATTCAATGGGTGTCCAAAGGATTAACCTTCCTTCTTGCTGACTAGATCTGAGTTAACTAGGACTAAGAGGTGAGAATAAGGTTCAAATGCTGGCCGGTTATTCAGCTGCTGTAGTGGTTTCTTACCTTTGATGTAGACTCTAGGCAAGATGTTTTGGAAGGGTGCAGCATGGAGCAAATCGCAGACCTCCTCTTGAGACTGCAGAGACAGGGAGCAAAGAAAGAGATAGTAATTTTCATTTTAAATCAGGAAGATGTTTCATTCCTAAAAACCTGAGCACTGGAGTTAGCTAGACCTGGGTTCAAATCCTGGCTCTTCTATTGACTGTGACCTTGGGCAAGTTACTTAGCCTCTCTGAGTCTACTTATCTATCTGCAAAATGAGGATGAGAACAGTACCTATTTTAATGGGTTGCGAGGATGAAATGAGGAAATGCATAACCTTGTGGCATAGTCACAGGTACATATTGAGAGCCCAGTACATTTTTACTGTAGTCTTATAAGGAATTTGTTGAATTAGGCTGGATTACACAGAATCAAATAGAAGATGGGCCTCAGAGTCTGTGTCTGTCTGGTTGGTTGTGAGGTCTGTAGGCCCACGGCAGGTGGCTAGGTCAGTCTTCCAGTCTACAAATCCAGACAACTCTATGCAAAGGCCTGTGTCTGATTGGTTTTCTCCACACCAGACATCAACTAGCAATAAAAGAGGGAGGAGAAGCCAGGCCAGAACGGTTCTGATGGTGACTTGCTATGCGTAAAGATAAGCTTAAAAGCAAACATACAATGGTTGGAGGGGAAGTCTGGTTAGGGCAAGACGGGGAGATAGGGTCTCACAGGCTATCTTGGGACAAGCTCGAAATCCCTGGATTTCAAACCAAAGGGGAGGGAAGGAGTCTGGAGAAGCCACTTTCTACTGGGGTTTGCTCTCTCTTCAACTGTGGGCATTTGGATTAGGTTAAGAGCCAGGCTCCATTTCAAACTCTGACACTTTGGAATTCTAAGCATCTGAGAAAATCAAGATTGCCGGAGTCCTTGGCTTCCTCCACCCCAGGCATGGATGGAACAGTGCCATCCCAGGACTCAAAGGCCAGCCGTTCAGGAAGGGAGCCCCAACTCCCTTTTAACTGCAGGTCGGTCCTTGAAATGAGGCTACCAGAGGAAGAACACTCTGCAGTCCCTTCAGAGGAGCCTGTCTGAGTTGATTGTAATTCTGTTTTTTTCCAGAGGGGAAACTTTCCCCTCATCATCCCCTCCTTGTTTTGAGGTGTCTCACTCTGTTGCCCAGGCTGGAGTGCAGTAATGTGATCTTGGCTCACTGCAGCCTCCACCTCCTAGGTTCAAGTGATTACTCCTGCCTCAGCCTCCCGAGTAGCTGGGATTACAGATGCCTGCCACCATGCCTGGCTAATTTTTGTATTTTTAGTAAAGACAGGGTTTCGCCATGTTGGCCAGGCTGGTCTCGAACTCCTGACCTCAGGTGATCTGACTGCCTTGGCCTCCCAATGTGCTGGGATTACAGGTGTGAGCCACTGTGCCCAGCCTTTTCCTCCTCTTAAGTAAGCTGTTTGTTTGACTCCTTTCTAGTAAATCCCACAACCTGGCCTTCATTGCTATGTCTAAGCTTAGATCCTTTGATTCACTACATAACCTGAAAACTTGGCTTATTGATCATTCAAGCTAATCTTTCATATTCACATGGTGAATTACACTGG
>NW_016107931.1:400968-407414 GCF_001604975.1 Cebus imitator | reverse complement strand
CTCCCATCTCAGCCTCCTGAGTAGCTGGGATTACAGTCACATGCCACCATGCCCAGCTAATGTTTTTGTATTTTTAGTAGAGACGGGGTTTCACCATGTTGACCAGGATGGATGGTCTCGATCTCTTGACCTTGTGATCCACCCGCCTCGGCCTCCCAAAGTGCTGGGATTACAGGCTTGAGCCACCGCGCCCGGCTGCTTCTAAATTTTAAGCTGTCCTTCTTCATTCCTAGGCATAGGCCGAACTTACTTTGGGAAGGAATTCAGTTCATGGTTTGTCTCTGAAACAAAATTGGTAATAGCCCTTTCCTGAAAAGACCCCCTTTTCTTGCCTGAGGTCTGCCTTTGCAGGACTAACAAATCAGATACAACATTAGAAATTACAATTTAGGGGTCATGCAGCCTCTGGCTCCAAGAGTCTGAACCTCCCCAAATTGCTCCTGGGGATAACATTACTATTGTAAAACCTAAGAACAGTGCTTGAGTGATTTTGCAGACCCTGCTCTCCAGTGGATGAGCTGACACCATCCAGGCCAGTAATCTGACTCTTATCAGTTCTGCCATCTCACCCAGGAACACAAAACAGCAAGAAAAACTCACTTCGACCCTCTATGATTCCATCTCCAACCTGACCAGTCAACACTCCCTACGTCCCAAGTTCCTACCTGCCAAATTATCTTTAAAAACTCTGATCCTCGAATGAATGCTCCAGGAGACTGAGTTGAGTAATAATGAAACTCTGGTCTCCTGCACAGCTGGCTTTGCATGCATTATCCTTTGTCCATTGCAATTCCTCTGTTTTGATAAATCAGCTCTCTCTGGGCTGTCAGCAAGGTGAACCTGCTGGGCAGTTACAGAGATCATGTAGAATTGGTACTATTTCTTCCTTAAATGTTTGATGGAATTCACAAGTGAAACGATCTGCGTCTGGTGTTGGTTTTTTGTTTTTGTTTTTGTTTTGAGACAGGGTCTTGCTCTCTCACCCAGGCTGGAATGCAATAGTGCAATCATGGCTCACTGGCCTTGACCTTCTGGGTTCAGATGATCCTCCCATCTCAGCCTCCTGAGTAGCTGGGATTACAGGTATATGCCACCACACCTAGCTAATTTTTTTTTTTTTTTTTTTTTAGAGACAGGATTGGGAGTTTTCTTTGTTGGAAGCTTTTTTTTTTTATAAGTAGGAATCATATTTCTTTAATAGATACAGGACTATTCAGCTTATCAATTTTTCTTAAGTGAGTTTTGGGGATTTGTGTCTCTTAAGGAATTGGCTTCTTTAAGTTTAATTTATGGGTATATATTTGTCTTTAGAACATTTTTATTGTCCTTTTAATTTCTGTGGGTTCTGTAGTAATGTCCCTCCTGCACTCCCAGTCATTAGGTCTTGTCTTTTATTCTTGGTCAGTCTGGCTAGAGGTTTTGTTTTTTTTCTCCCCCCAGAAACGAGCTTTTAGTTTCAATGTTACTGGTTTCTTTTCTTTTTTTTTAATCTTTCTTTTCTGTTCTGTTCTTTTCCTTTCTTTCTTTTCTTTCGTCTCATTCTGTTGTCCAGGCTGGAGTGCAGTGGCATGAACATGACTCACTGTAACCTCAACCTCCCTGGACTCAGATGATCCTTCCACCCCAATCTCCCAAGTAGCTGGGACTATAGGTGCACACCATCACACCCAGCTGAGTTTTGTATCTTTTGTAGAGATGGGGTCTCACCATGTTGCCCAGGCTGGTCTTGGACTCCCAGGCTCAAGCCGTCTGCCTGCCTTTGCCTCTCAAAAGTGCTGGGATTATAGGCATGAGCCACTGTACCTCAATGTTACTGGTTTCTGTTCTTTACTAATTCATTTCTTTTTTTCTGCTTGCATTAGGTTTAATTTGCTCTTATTTATCTAGTTTATTTTTAAAATAATTGAAATATTTTTACAATAGAGATGGGGGATCTCACTGTGTTGCCTAGGCTGGTTTCAAACTCCTGGGCTCAAGCAGTCCTCTTGCCTTGACCTCCCAAAGTGCTGGGATTATAGGCACATGCCACTGCACCTGGCCATGGCTCTAGTTTCTTAAAGTGGAGACCTAGATACTGATTTGACACCTTTATTCTTTTCTAATAGAACATTCAGGCTATTCTTCCGTAACTCCGGCAATCAAGAACTCAGTTCTTCTGGAGGCAGCCCAATCTACTTTTGAAAACTCTAATGGTTAGAAAGTTTGGTTTGGTATTGAGCTGAGGCTGCTTCCAGCAGTCGCCACTCTAGATTCTTGTTCTGTTCTTTACAGTGTCACTGAATGTGTTTTCCGAGCTAGCATCTTTAGCTCTCCTGTCTTTATTCTTCCCCTAAGGGCCAAGCACTGTAAGAGGTTTCTACATCTCCCTCCATTTCCCAGTCTTTACTTCCTTTCTCAGCAAACAGAAATATCATGCCTAGTTGTATGCCATGGCAGTCTCTCTAGCAAAGATGACCAAGGACGACTTTGTCACCAAGTTCAGTGCAACCCTTTCGGCCTTCATCTTATTTGGTGTCTCTAAAGTATTAGGCACTGTCCTCCTCAGCTCCTATAACAAGGTGTTTCTTTGTTTCCACCATTTTGCTTTCTCCTTTTTAGCATCTTTGCAGATTTTATCTTTGATTGTTCCTTAAATGTTGAGGTTTTTTTAATTCTATTGTCA
The DNA here is from genome assembly GCF_001604975.1 of Cebus imitator. Taxonomy (NCBI): domain Eukaryota; kingdom Metazoa; phylum Chordata; class Mammalia; order Primates; family Cebidae; genus Cebus; species Cebus imitator. The sequence continues at coordinate 404,752 of NW_016107931.1, read as the reverse complement.
TGGTTTTTCTCATTGACTCCCATGATTTGAAACACCACTCACTGTCCACTATTAATCAAATCTGTGTTTTCATCCAGACTTTTCTGCAAAGCTCCAGACCTGGATATCCAACTCCTTATTCGATGTTCCCACTTGAATATTCCACAGCTCACTGTTTCCAAAGCTGACCACCTTCTCCCCTTATCACCTAGGGGTCCTTGTTCACAGAATGACACAATCAACACCTCATCTGCCCAGGCCTAAACCCTGGGTGCATCTTCTCTCTTTCTCCTATGAAAACCAATCCGTCTTTATCTCCTGCAGATTCTCATGTTTGATTCTTTCCACAGTTCTCCACACCAACCACAACACTATGAGCTCCTTAACGGTAGGGATGGCGTCTGTATTTCTGCCTCTTATCTCCAGTGCCTTGCATATAATAGTTTCTCAATTATTTATTAAATGACTAAACATTTGTTACTCTATGTTTCTTAGATGAGTAAATAAATTTGTCCACAAGACAGTCCTCCAAGTATGAGAATGCTACTATTACAGTCATGCATTCATCCAACAAATATTTATTGAGCACCAGGCACTCTTCTGGGCTTTGCAGGTATGATGCTGAACAAGTTAGACTAGATCTTTGCCCTCACAAAATTTATATTCTAGGTGACAGACAGATTAAAAACAAGTAAACAAAGCAGAACATTTCAGGGTAATAGGCTAGACAGTGACTGGGGTTGGGAGGGGACTACCATAAGGTAGTCAGAAAAGACCTTTTTTGTAATCCCAACACTCTGGGAGGCCAAGGCAGGTGGATTGCCTGAGCTCCGCAGTTCAAGACCACCCTGGGGCCAACATGGTGAAACCTCAAAATACAAAAAGATTAGCTGGGCTTGATGGTGCATGCCTGTAATCCCAGCTCCTCAGGAGGCTGAGGTAAGGATAATTGCTTGAACCCAGGGGCTGGAAGTTGCAGTGAGCCAAGATTGTTCCACTGCACTCCAGCCTGGGCTGCAGAGCGAGACTGGCTCTCAACAACACAACAACTTTTTTTCTTTTTTCTTTTTTTTTTTTGAGAGTGATGTTTGAGTTGGTGACATTTGGCTAGAGAATGGAATGAGTTGGTGACACTTGATTAGAGAATGGAATGAAGCAAGGGAGCCAGCCATGCAGATATGAGGTAAGGGCGTTCCAGGACAAAGGCCCCCAGGCAGGGGACGAGCTAAGAGTGCAGTGATGAAGAGACTCTCAGTACGTACAGCAGGAGGCCCTAAAGGTAGGGAGAGACCAGATCAGGTGGGGCCTTGTAGGCAAGGGGCTGAGGGTGAATTTTAAGTGTAACGAGGAGCTACTGAAGTTCCAGAGGGCTGGTATGCATAGCCCCACTGCCAAGTTTTGTCTTTTTTCCAAACATTTCAGTTGCTCCAAGAAATGTCTTACTAAGGCTGACCATTGCATGAACTATCAACTTTCTGTTTTGTTAATATGGGTAAAGTAGTCTTGGGAGCCACCTTAGGGGATAGAGGAAGGGAAAGAGGGCTCTGAGTTCTCTACAAGAGTAATGCTGCTGCTTTGTTCATTTTACATGATGAGATTGTTCAGATTTCTTTTGGGGAGACAGTATTCCATTTACCCCTTTCAACGCCCCTGCCACCCCAATGCAAACTGAAACTGCAGGACCAGAGGTTCTCTGGGGGTGCTTCCTGCTGGCATACTTCTGTGTGTGCTTTTGTAATGTCATTTATCAGTGAAGGTGAGAAAGGTGAAGGATGTGATTTCCTAAGAGATGGAAAAGCATTTGCCTGGAAGGTCCCAGAAGATGAGCTACATGGCCATTTGCATGATGAGGTGGCTACACACTCTGCAACACCTTTTGTGGAAGCTGTTTGTTTGACATTCAAGCTGAGATCATTGTGACTGATAAAAACATCCATTTTAGAGCACAGAAAGGCCTACATAAGTGATCCAAACAAGCTTCCATTGTGGGAGCCCAGAAAAGGCTGACCTCCCTCTTGTCTGATCCTTATCTTAAAGGATCCACACTAGACCATCCACTCTGCCTAGGAACCCATCAAGCTGTGCCCTGCTAGAAAGGCTCCTTGCTGCGGCCTGTGAGGACCACCCAGCCTGGGTTTCCTCTCCACTTGCCCCGCTGGCTCTGACTGCTCCAGCTATAGCAGCTGTTTGTTATTCAAACATGCTGTTTGTGTGGCCATCACAGAATCTTCACGTCTCTGGAATGCTGTCTAATCCATCTTCTCCCTTACTCTTTGCTTAGTCAATTCCTGTTCTTTCAGATGGCAATTGAAGGAAGCACTGTTCCTTTTAGGAACACTTCCCTGACCCCAATGCCCCCCTGCTCATGTAGGTTCCCTAGTTAAATGTCCTCAGAGAATGAAGTTCTTTTCCTTTTCAGCATCTTAACTCAAGCTGTATTCCACATTCCATATGTGACTAGTTCATGAATATCTACTCCCTAACCACTGAATTTTAACCTCCACAAAAGTAGAGACAATGTCTATCTATGACCATATTTTATTCCCAATAGTGAGCACAGTGCCTAATATACAGTAGGTGCTCAATAACCATGTAGAATAAAAGTTGCAAGGCTCAGTATGTGAGGGAATTTAACCTTAGAACACAATCTCTCCTATTTGGGGCCCATGTGTTTCTCATTACAAGAATAATAAAGGAAGTATTAGTGCTTCAATTTTACTGATTATGAACTATAGGAAGTGGTTTTAAGAATTGTCCATGTAGTGGAATTTTCAGGTATTTTAAATTTTCTTTCCCATTCTTTCCCTTTTTTCCTACCTGTATGCATTTACTGTTTTCTACATGGAGCATATATTACTTTAAAAAATTAACTTGAAAAAAAGAACCCTGAAAGCAACTACTTTTTCCCAACTTGAAAATAAAGAGCTTTGGGAGTCTCGCTGCTGGAATCAGAGGGGAGGAAAAGAAATCCTAGCATGCCACTTGGTCCAGCAAAGAAAAATATTTGCATAGGGGCCAGGTGTGGTGGCTCATGCCTGTAATCCCAGCACTTTGGGAGGCCGAGGTGGGTGGATCACCTGAGGTCAAGAGTTTAAGACCACGCTGGCCAATATGGTGAAATCCCATCTCTACTAAAAATACACAAATTAGCTGGGTATGGTGGCACATACCTGTAGTCCTAGCTACTTGGGAGGCTGAGGAAGCAGAATTGCTTGAACCTAGGAGGCAGAGGTTGCAGTGAGCCAAGACTGAGCCACTGTACTCAGCCTGGGTGACAAAGTGAGACTCCATCTCAAAAAAATATTTGCATAGGTTTCATGCAAATAGTTTTTGTTTTAGGCTACATTTAGGGACAAATGATGGATGCAGAACAAAATATAAATATTATAAAAAATACAGCAGTGATGTAGTAAAAGTGAAGCTGACAAGAGGCAGGAGGTGGGAGCACCAGCGGTGGTAATTCAGTCTTTTGTCCTTTCATGGAAAAGAATCAAGATACGAAATCATGTTACCAAAAGCGGCAATAGAGGTGTAAGTATATTCTCTATGATTACAAAACAGAAGCAGTAATATAATCAAATGTTGAAAGGAAGAGACGGGGAGAGATGAGCTAAAATCTCATCTTTCCAAGTAGGGAGTCGATAAGTAATGTCTAAAGTAATGTCTAAATTAAGAAACAGGTTACCCTTGGCCGGGCGCAGTGGCTCACGCCTGTAATCCCAGCACTTTGGGAGGCTGAGGCGGGTGGATCACCAGGTCAGGAGTTCTAGACCAGCCTGGCCAACATAGTGAAACCCTGTCTTTA
>NW_016107931.1:318719-400942 GCF_001604975.1 Cebus imitator | reverse complement strand
AAAAAAAAAAAAAAAAAAAAGGTTACCCTCAGAATAGTGAGCGTTATGGAGGTAACTGGAAGAACCGGAAACGGGAGTGATGGGGACAGGCTGCCCTGGGGGTCGGGAATGCAGGTGGGAAGAGGTGCAGCAGGGCCGAGTACAATGTTTTCATCAAAAGATCATCTGTACTATTCGATTTGTTATAATGTGCAACTAAGAATTTAATGGAATTAAGTTACAATGTGCAATTAACAACTTAAATGGAACAAAATCAAGAGGCTGGATTAAATGGTCTCTAAGTGTCTAGAACCAAGAGTCTGTTAAACTACAACCACTTTTCTCTTTAGAGAAGGAGAAGCAATGAACATTACTGGGCATTAACTACTGAGCCAGCTGCTTTGTATCCGTCGCCTGCTGCACGCTTCTGGCCAGCCCTGTGAGGTAGGTCTCACTGTCCCCGTCCTGTGGACAAGGACATTATGGCTCTTGGTGAGGTGGACTTTCCTACCTTAGGTCTCCACGCAGATGCTTAAATAACCAGTAAGGCTGACATTTAGATCCAGAGCCACCTCACTTGGACACCCATTGTTTTTCCATGGCAGCCAATGCAGAAGCAGCCTTAGGAAGCTTGACTCTTCCCCCTTCATTATACATACATGTCATTAAATTGCAAAGTTACCAAAAATAGAAACAAAATCACTTAAAATCTTATCACCTAAGAAACTTCAGCCTCACTCACATTTGACAGGATCATATCATTTATTGACTTACTGGGTTTTTGGTTATAGCAACTAACATTCTTTAAACTTAAGCTATGGTATATTTGTGGTTTGAAGAAGAACAAGAGTCTAAGCTACCTTCTTCTGTGCAAAGAAATAGGAAATTATCGATACTCAACTCCCAGAGGTAGCCTCAATCCTGAATTGGTTTAAATAATTTCTTTGCAGATGGACTAACTTTTATAAATCTGCTGATATGATTCCAAAGTATATAATTAGACTAGTCACGTGGTCAATTTGTACCCACAAATTCCTTCTTCCCTGACCCTCTTACCCCCAACCAAAGTTTTCCACCCATTTTTATCCATCCCATAAAGCCCCATTTAAGTTTCATCTTCTAGGAGTCTTCCAAGCCCTTCCAGCCCGCAGTGCCTTTGCTTTTCAAAAACTTATCAGAGCTCTTATTCATTCAGGGCTTCCACTAAGCAGTCTGCAGACTGGGCTGTCTAATCTAGCCCAGGGTCCTGAAATCTGAGCTTCTGATGGAGAACCAGGGGAGTGACCCACATCTCACGCAAACATTGATTGAGAGGGAATCTTCTTGAGGGATCACCCATCCTAAGACCTGCACCTTCTCTATATTTTTCTCAGCCTGATATGAGAGGCCAGCAAGAATATAGAGAACATGTGTATAATAGGATTTAGATATCCAATACGGTGGTACCAAATTCTAAAGACTTTGATTCTGGCTTGAATACAGGCTGAGCTAGAGAGTAAGTCATTATTTCATTTATATAGCAAATAATAGGGGTCAACTACACGCACGGCTCTCTGCAAGATGCTGAAGTAGGTGAGGCAGGCCAGATGCATAACCCTTGCTACGATGATGACAAAAAAAAAGGAAACAGGCAATTCTAGTAAATGCTACAATTGGGGTATGGCTGGGGTCTGTGGGGATGCAAAGAGGAACACCAATTCAGACTTTTGGGGATGATGATAGGAAAGGCTTTCTGAAGAAGAATGCTAACTTGAACCAGGGGTGAGTGTTGGACAGGTAAGGGGGAACAGTACCTGCAAAGGCCCCAAAGCACGAGGCCATGGTAGGCCAGGGCTGAGAGCCTAGGTAGACTGAAGCCTTTAGTGCTGGGGGAAGTGATATGAGACAGGAAGGAGGGGTGGGCAGGAGTGGGTTGGGAAGAATCTTCTAAGCCTCACTTAGGTTTCTGGGTGCCATCCTGATGGTTTTTATCAGGGAAATGGCAGAGCTGCAGTTTCACCTTCTGGTTGCAAGGAAGAGAGAAGATTGGGAAGGGCAAAGCGGGTGTTTTAAGAGTCCGATCAGGAGAAAGCAGGGCCAGGAGTAGTGGCAAAGGAGATGGAAGGAAGTGAGCAGAGGCCACGGACCTAATGACTGGACATGAGGGCGAAAGGAAAAGGCCCCCTGTGCAGGGCACCTGTATGACGGGGGTGCCGTTCCTGGAGTCAGCGGACACAGTGAGGCTGCAGGCAGGAAGAAGTGAAGGTAAATTTAGGCAAGGTAAATTTCTGATGTGTATGGGCATGGAAGAGAAGATGTCTGAAAGGCCACTAGCTATGAGGCCTGGGCCCTGCGGAGTCTACGGAGTAAATCTGAACTTGGAAATCCGCATGAGGATGGAGGCTGACCCCAGGGGAAAGAAAAGGTACAAGTGCAAGGTCTGCATGGGCGGGTGCTTCTCAGGGTGACCAAGACCCTTCTAGAGACTTCAGTTCCTCTGACTATATGAGACCCAAGGGAAAAGCATAAAGTTGTCCTTGAGTTCAAAGGAAGAGAGAAATTCTGAGCATTCCCATGTCTACTAGCACACAACCTAAACAGGGATAAAAAGACACCTTTCAAGTCAGGAATAGGGAAGGTGCCACTTCTCTGCATTTGCTGCTACCTTTTATTTCCTTTCTTTAGGTCACCAAATATCTACTGAGTGCTTGCTCTGTGATCTGGCAGAAAACCCAAAAGCACAGAGATGAAGATGACACACTCCGTGGAGTCAGAGAGGGGCCTAGATGCTGCGGGAAACACAGTAACAGGTAGAGTTCTGTAAAAACGAGATTTCAATGACGTTTACCATCTAGTGGAAAAGAGATCCAAGGACACTCATGACAGAAATAAAACAGAATCAATTGGGTGCAATAGGAGAAGATGTTGACAAAAGGCTTTAGAGACTGATAAGAGAAACACCGCCAAGTTCCTTGCAGAGAAAGGCATTTGATAAAATGTGTGTTGAATGAAAGGACCAGGGGTTTGTGGAGGATGAGGAAGCGATGGCTGTGAGATGGGCCTGAGAGGAGGGGCAGGGTTTTGAACTGTGGGAGGAAAGGTGCCATCCCATTCAGGAGGAGGATGAAATCAGGGATAAAATGAGGTGGCTAATAAGAAAGGAACAGGGCTCACACCTGTAATCCCAGCACTTTGGGAGGCCGAGGTGAGTGGATCAGAAGGGCAAGAGATTGAGACCCTCCTGGCCAACATGGTGAAGCCCCATCCCAACTAAAAATACAAAAATTAGCTGGGTGTGGTGGCATGCCTGTAGTCCCAGCTACTCAGGAGGCTGAGGCAGGAGAATTGTTTGAACCCGGGAAGTAGAGGTTGCAGTGAGCCAAGATCACGCCATTGCACTCCAGCCTAGTGACAGCAAACTCCACCTCAAAAAAAAAAAAAAAAAAAAAAAAAAAAAAAAAAAAAAAAAAAAAAGAGTAGGGCATCGTTGGCTTGGGCTTGTGAGGAGTGTGGGCCACAGGGCTATGGGCAGTCAGGAGCAAGGCTTTCAGTTCTTATGGGAGTTTAGAGAAAAGGCTGATTCAAGTCTCTTTGCTCGTGGCAAGAGGAGGAAAGCAAGGAGGGGTGGTCTTGGTAACTGAGAACCTGCTTCTTACACACTGGAGACTTAGCATTCATTACTTCATTTACCACTAAGATCTCTGTGAGGTAGCTCCTTGGCCCCGGCACTTTTCAGTGTGGAAACTAGGGCTTAGAGAAGGGGTGTCCAATTGTTTGGCTTCCCTGGGCCATACTGGAAGAAGAATTGTCTTGGGCCACACATAAAAAATAAAATGTACTAACGATAGCTGATGAGCTAAAAACAAAAAATTGCAAAAAAAAAAAAAATCTCATAATGTTTTAAGAAAGGTGATGAATTTGAGTTGGGCTATATTTATTCAAAGCCATCCTGGGCCATAGGTTGGACAAACTTGGCTTAGAGAAGATAACAACTATCCCAGAGTCTCATAGCTAGCCAGTATAGAGGCAAGACTTGAACCCAAGATTTCTGAATCCAAAGATATGTGGCTTTCAGTGGAGCCATGGAAATCAGGCTGAGAAGGCCACATGCAATTCCCCCTGCCCTTCCCCTTGGCCTCATTCCGTGTAGACTTAATGACACCAGTTCTTTGATAGGCATGGTGTCTTCCTTTGGACACAGGCAGAATATAAGTAAATACAGTAATACTTCTTATTAAATGAAGAAATGGGTTATAAACCAGAGCTATGGCCTCTCAGGATTGTCTTGCTGCCCAAGGCCTGGTCTCAGCTCCAAGTGGCCATCGGGCCTACCAGGCAATCATCATCTTTAAAGTCGACCTCACTGTGTTCTAGTTGCTGAGTCTCATAATCCTAGATGGCACAAAGGCATGAGGATTCCTGGGTGCCTTTAACAAACCCCAAGTTGGGAATGCTGATTTTAGAACTCCAGGTGGCCACTTAGAATCTGCTGGGTAGTAAATGTCCCCAGCATGAGTTTCCCTTACTCGTCATTAGGTAGCAGAGTCTGCCACCCAGAATGCATCTCCTTTAGAACCATAATGCTGGGTGCTGGGAGGGAGAGGCTGGGCTTGCAATGCAGCTGATGCATCAGCAGAGGCCCCAGGGAACTAACTGTGTGTATTACAAGTGACTGGAACGTATAATCATCAAATTCACAGACTGGAAATAAAAATGAATTAAGTTTGCAATTTAACTGGAACAGGGACCCATGTCCTCCTTTCCCCATGCTGCCTTGAGAAAGGAACAGCTGACTGGTAAGCCCCACTCCGTTAGTGTCCTGGGCTTTGCTGCATTGCCTTGCTGTACAGGACAGTGCATCTGACCAGGTGGAAGTGGGCATTTCAGGAGGAAAACTGCTGCCCAGATGCCAAAGCAGGACAAATGCCAGCACCTGGAATGCTGGAACGACAGGCAGTTTCCAGGGGTCTCAGATCATTGCTGCTTTTGCTGGGAGACAATGATACCATCTTGTCAGGGTTTGTGTTCAGTTTACGGGGATGGGGGGGATGGGGAAGTTTATCACCCAAGGCTGCTAGGTATGGTTAATGTAGCAAGTATAGTATGCAAGGGCAACATCCTAGGGAATGCCAAGCACAGTGCAGAAACCAGATTGTTCATAATCATTTTCTAGCAGATGTTATTTGTTCTTTAAAAATTAATATATTTCAAAATATATTAATTTTGAAAATATATTAGTCTTGAGGAAGGATACCTTTTTATCATTTCCTGAAGGTAACGTGTGCTAGTGTAGTGATGGCCCTGGGGTCACCTCACACATCAGTCACTACTGAGGGGCAGCAATGGCTTTTGGAGAGGATTCTGACACCAATTCAGGTGCAGCAGGATTGATCATCAACCTCCATGGTGAACTAGAAGGGGGCAGTGGCATTCAAACTACAAATCTGCTTTCTGATTTCCAAGGGCCATCATCATTAATGATACCCTAGTTATCTTACATGTGGCATTTGACTTGACATTTGTCATTGTCTTCTGGGAATGCACCAAATACTTAATTCAGCCTCTGGGCAAAGACTGTCCTCTGGAAAATTACAAACTTAGCCATGTTTTAATGATTGCCACTCTAGCCTCACTTCTTTTTATTGGCTGTCTTTATGTTCACTTTCAAAAAATTAGAAAATGCAGGTAAATTTTTTAAAGGAGGAAAAAGTGTATAATTCCACCACCCAGGAGTCATCACTGCGATAGCCTTTTCTGGAGTTTGAACTGTCAGATTCTTCTCTACACATACTATTTCGGCATATATTTTTTTAAAAAGAACGGAATATACCTACTCTTCTGTAATCTATTTTTTATCATTTAGTATATATAATCAGTATCTTCCCATGTGCAGTAAAGAGCTTATTTGGATTTTTTTTTGGCCTATTTTTAGTTATCCTACATCCTTTTTGTTTTTTTGAGACTGAGTCTTGCTCTGTCACCCAGGCTGGAGGGCAGTGGCGCGATCTCAATTCAGTGCAACCTCCGCTTCCTGGGTTCAAGCAATTCTGCTTCAGGCTCTGGAGTAGCTGGGATTACAGGTGTGCACCACCACGCCCAGCTCATTTTTTATTTTTAGGAGACATGGGGTTTTACTATATTGGCCAGGCTGGTCACGAACTCCTGACCTTGTGATTGGCCACCTGGGCCTCCCAAAGTGCTGGGATTACAGGCATGAGCCACTGCACCTGGCCTATCCTACATCCTTTTTTAAATGATCATCCTACTCAAAATTATTTGATTAATGAATATTCACGAAAGTACCAGCTCTGCGAGCATGCACGTTCTTTCTCTCAACACATCTCAGCAACCCCACTTTAGTGGGGCCTTCTAAAGAAAACATTCCAAGCCCAAGGAGCGAGTCTCTAATGGGAGAATTTCAGACACTGTGATAGACAGAGGAGGTGTCTTTCTTGGGGGCTGAGGTGGGTGGTGTTGGTGCCCTTGAATTACAATGCCAAGGTGGTAAATGTCAACAAGCCTTAAGGTAGAAGCCAAGGACAGTGGGATTCTGTCTTGCCCTGACGCAGACCTGCAGTGAACCTCAGTTTCTTTCTCTTTAACTTGACTCTCAGTATGCCATGTGGGTTGTGCAGCCAGGCAGAGTGGTAATAATAGATAAGTAGTGGAACAGGCATGGCTGAAATCTGAGCCTTGTGGATCAAAGCTGGGAGTTTGAATTTTAAGTACAATGAGAATCCACTTGTTACTTTTCAGCTGGAGAGTAACAATCTGATTTATAATTATATGAAGACCCCTTTGCTGCTAACGCTAAGGCATGCCCCTTCCTCCCCTCCCTCGGCTCAAGCACAGAGAGGCAGTGACCCTCTGCGGAGCTGGGTTTGAGACACTTCTCTTCAACTGAGCATAGGGAGAAGGCATTCTTGTGTGTCTGTGTTTCTCTGTTAGTATTCCTGAAGCAGAAGGCAAGCCTTCCCACCACAGCCAAAGAGAGGACGGAGGCTGCCAGAGGTGTTCTTAGGGCCACTCACTGGCCTCTAGTTTGGACTGGCCAGCTTCCCTGTTAAACTGGTATTTCCTGATGGTAAATCAAATAGGTGGTCAGCCTGTGAATCACAGCCGAGTTCAGTGCTAGCAAATACCTCTATAAATTTTTTAAATAAAGCCAGATGTAGCTCCAGGATATGTGTTGCCAAGAATAAATTTTACTAGGAGAGTAGCTGGAAAAGACAGAAAACCCTCATGACTTTCCTCCTCATCCATCACAACCTTGTCTGCTGTAACCCCTTTCTTAAGTTTTTGATACCCTGATGAGGTTTGATGTCCTCCCCCTTCAACTTCATATCAGGAAAAATTCTAAACATATAAAATACTTGAAGGAATAATGAATATCCTTATACCCTTGATGTACAGTCACCATGAACATTTTGTCATATTTGCTTTAATTTTATTTTACTGAATCATTTGAGAGTAAATGGAAGACACTGAGTCACTTCAGCCTTAAATACCTAAGCATGTAACTCCTAAAAGCAAGGACATCCTCCTGTGTAACTTCAGAATTACGATCCTCTAAATTTAAAATGTTCTTAATATCGTACATGATGTAGGCAAGACTAAAATTTCCTCAACTGTTCCTAAAATGTTTCTTTTATCATGGGTAGATCCTGGTTCCAAAAAGCTATGAGTTTCCCAAAGTGTGAATAATATGCAGTTGCTACACAAAAACCATGAGCTTTAACCACCCTTCCTTGGAGAACTGCCAGGAGCTTGTGCTTCTGCAGAAGTTTCTCTCTGGGAGGAGTTAATAAGTGAAAGTTATGATTCAGTAACTTTGCATGTACCAAGTGTCATGCTAATGCCTATTATTCCCACTATGTGATAACTACAAGAGAAATCATCATTAGGTGATTAAGAACCACAGTCTACTGTAAAATTGCTCTGTTGACAGGTTTTTGGAGTTGGGATGCAAAAATATTTTACTGTAATGAAATCGCATCAGAATTCAAGGGATTCATCTTTTATTGAAGTGCTTTTTGTCTTAATTTTCCTTCTGTATAATACTTAATTTAAAACTGATGGACCATCAGTTTTAAAACTGGGGGATTCCTTCAAATGTCCAAAACCTTAAGTGTTTTCAGCTCATGTAGTCTATGAGGCTAACTGGAGACTCGATTTCTCCTGGCTACAGGCTACCATAAAGATTCCATGTACATATTTAAAAAAGATTCAATATGATTTTAAGAATGTCAGATTTATGCAGAATGGCATTAGACTCTACCTTTAAGGTTCTGGTCATAGGTGAGTGAAAAACTACCGCTTTTAGCTGATTTCCTAAAGGGAATCATCAAACCAGGATTTTCTTAAATAACCTTAGCTCTGATTTTTGAGGCAACAAGACAAATGTCACTAATGCATTATGTTTTTGGCTTTGTTGAGTAAGTACGGAGAAAGAAGCTGAAAATGGGAGGTCCAAGCACTCCATAGAAATCGGTGCTTGGCAGGAGGGGCATGGAGGTGCCGGGCCTAACCAGAAAGCTCAGTGTTCTAAACATTCCTTTATATGGATGTACATAATGTGGTTCCCGCATACTGATGTTAAGCCCCAAGGATACAGAGCCTGTGAAGCAGGCAAGAAATTAGGCTTCCCATTTCCACCAAGACCCTCTCCCTTGCACGGAATGTACAAGCTGCAGCTCCCAGTCCTCATGTGGGACTGCAGGTGCAGTGGAAGGCTCATCCGAGAGACGCTGCCTCTGCATCCGTTCCACTAGTCCCTCACTGCCAGCGGCTCTTCGAAGCCCTCGCTAAATCAATCAGTAATTTAATCTTACCCAATTCTATGCGTGAACTTTTCCTGTCCATCTATGCCTTGCCTGAATAGTGCTATATATTGCTATGTTTCACCTCCAACCTCTTCCCCTGTCCCCTGAATTGTCAAGGGGATAACAGAATTATCCTGGATCAGAATCATGTCTGGTCAACTGGGAAAGATCTATAACCAAGAAACTGTGGCCTAGAAAGTGGGCTTTCCCTTCCCTCGAGTATATGCCAATGTCTTCTAAGGTTAGCATTTCCTAAAGTGTGAATTGGGCATACAAGAAAATGCTACTTAATCACAATGAGCCACACAGTGAGCAAGTTATTTCCTTTTTCAGTTTCCTGACAATCCTTCTGACAACCTTAATCAGAAACTCCATTTGAAACCCGCAAATGTTAGCACCTAATGTTTACTAATTAATCTTGTTTTTAACAAAGAGGGAATAAGCCTTGTGTTCAGAGATCTGGGCAGGCAGCAGCTGGAATTATATGATTTTGCTTTATTTTGATTAAATGTATTATTCTGGTTGCTTTCTAAGGATGGCAAGAGATGATTTTTTTAAATGGAAGTGATAGTTTTCTTTTAAAATTAAATTTCAGTAAAAAGATTTTGTAAATAATAGCACCAGTGATCTGCAGATCTGGCAAGAGCTGTGACAACTAAGCATCAATGTCAAAAATCTGGCAGCCCTAGTCCAAGAAGATGCTTCTAGATGGGGCATCTTCCACTCTGGCTGTACATCAGAGCCAAGTGTGGAGCTTTTAAAATATCTGGGCCCAGCCAGGTATGGTGGCTCACGCCTGTAATCCCAGCACTTTGGGAGGTCAAGGCAGGTGGATCACGAGGTCAGGAGTTCAAGACTAGCCTGGCCAAGACGGTGAAACCCCATCTCTACTAAAAATAAAAAAGTAGCCAGGTATAGTGGTGGGGACCTGTAAGCTACTAGGAAGGCTAAGACAGAGAACTGCTTGAACTCAGGAGGTAGAGGTTGCAGTGAGCTGAGATCGCACCATTGGTGACAGAGTGAGACTCCATCTCAAAAAAAAAAAAAAATCTGCATCCATTCCCAAGGATTTGGTTTTTCTTGTGATAGGGCTCAGGGATCAGTATTTTAAAGCGAATTTCCAAGCGATTTAAATGAGCAGCTGCAGTTGAGACCACTGCACTACCCTGCGCTGCGTTCCTGGTGCTTGACGATGTCCATTTATAATAGTACTCAGTAGCACAAACTGTAATATGGCCCTGACCATTGGGGGTCTCCTCACAGAAAAGTCATTGATACAGAACTGTATAACCAAGGCTCTGATTTCTTGGCAGTTACTGGCAAGGCTAACAAAATAAGCAAGAACTGATCTGGCCTTGGATGAAGGTGACTGATTGCCATTGTCTTGAATGGTGGTATCTTGAGGATGTTAGAGGATAAACATTACATTTTGATTTATAATCCACAACGAAGCTGAAATGTCCCTCCCCTGATTTATAGTTAATGAGCCCTATGCTAGGAGCTGAGGATACACTAATGACCCTTGCCTGGGAAATCTTTCCTATCACCTTTACCTCTGGTTTTTTTTGTTTTTTTTTTAGACAGGGTTTTGCTCTATTGCCCAGGCTGGAGTGCAGTGGTGCGATCTTGGCTCACTGCAACCTCTGCCTCCCAAGGTCAAGCAATTCTCCTACCTCAGCCTCCCAAGTAGCTGGGATTACAGGAGTGTGCCAACTGCATGGCTAATTTTTGTATTTTTAGTAGAGACAGGGTTTCACCATGCTGGCCATGCTAGTCTCGAACTCCTGACCTCATGATCCTCCCAGCTCGGCCTCCCAAAGTGTTGGAATTTCACAGGTATGAGCCACCGTGCCCAGCCTTCTACCTCCTGTTTCAGTTCTTGTTTTATGCCATTTTTCACCAAATTGTTTTGTATCTAGGTTGAGGGTCTCTGATTATAAATTTTCATCAGTAAAATTCTGAGCAAAACCTCAACAGGTAAATATTTATCAATCAAATCTATATAGTTGCCATTGTCAAATGGTGTGTTAATAAATAGTTAAAAAGCTTTGGGGAATGGCTGGGTGTGGTGGCTTATGCCTGTAATCCTAGCACTTTGGGAGGCCGAGGTTGGTAGATAACTTGAGGTCAGGAGTTAAGAGACCAGCCTGGCTGACATGGTGAAACCCTATCTCTACTAAAAATGCAAAAAGTAGCCAGGTGTAGTGGCACATGCTTGTGATCCCAGCTACCTGGGAGGCTGAGGCATGAGAATTGCTTGCACCCAGGAGGTAGAGGCTGCAGAGAGCCAAGATAGCACCACTGCACTCCAGCTTGGGCAACAGAGTGAAACTGTCTCTAAAACATCTAAAATCATCTTGCCCACCACTAGAGGGCCTGGAGGGCTAACCTATGCTGACAGCTGGGGGGTGGGTGGTGAACAGTGCCATCAGGGATGGGAGATGCCCTGGAGTCTCACACTCTGCCTGGCCCATGGGGACTCTTGGTCCTGTTTGTGGAACCAGTGATTCTTAACTTTCAGACCATTTTTCCCCCAAGTCCTGATATATTGATGATGCTAGCAGGTTTGCTTTTCCGATTAGGCCATTTCTGAAAAGATGTAAATAGAGTCCAAAATCATAAAGTCACACAAAGAAAGTGTATTATTGGGAATCAAGGTGTCTCCATTCCACAAAGTGTAGATCGTTTTCAACCAAAAATATAGTCTGTATCTGGGCTGGAAAAAATACTCATACAGAAAGGTCAAAGGCATTACTTGTGGGTGCCTGGGCAAAAGGACAGGACATGCTTCTTGGGCAGCTGGAGGAGTCTCTTCTCAGAGTGATGGGCAAAAATCATCGTGGATCAAGCACAGGTAGGTGTATGGAGTGATGGTCTGAGAGGGGTAGTTGAGAAGGGTCTTTCACTTTTTTACTTTCCATGCATTTGAATTGTGTACATTTGTTACGTATGTGAGTCTTTCCTTTTAAGGAAAAAAAGTAATAAATGTTTACTGCAATAAATCTTAATAATTTAAAGCCTAAAAAGCGAGAGAAACTTATCCCTTGGCTCTGTCATCATCACACCCCATAGAGGCAATCACTCGTCTCAGCTTGGTGAGTGTTGCTTTTATTTATGACTAATAATTTTATGTGAGAAAATATGCTAGAACATCTGGAACAATATTTTTAGAATGTGAACAGAGGTCAGCTGGGTATGGTGGCTCATGTCTGTAATCCTAGCACTTTGGGAGGCTGAGACAGGCAGATCAGTTGAGGTCAGGAGTTCAAGACCAGCCTGGCCAACATGGTGAAACCTTATCTCCACTAAAAATATAAAAATTAGCTGGGTGTGTTGGTGTGTGCCTGTAATCCCAGCTACTTGGGAAGCTGAGGCAGGAGAATCGCTTGAACCCGGGAGGTGGAGGTTGCAGTGAACTGAGATCATGCCACTGCACTCTAGCGTGGGCAACAGAGTGAGCTGTCAAAAAAAAAAAAAAAAAGTGAACAGAGGTCATCTTAGTGTGACAATGCGGTTTTTGTTTTCTTTCTGCTTCTCTGAGTTTTCTATCAATAAATTTATTTCAATTGTGTAATAAAAACAATTAAAGGAAAGACATTAAAAGGCAGAAGTAGCAGACAGGTCAGATGTGGTGATGGAACTACTGAAAAGAACAAAAACAATTGGCAAAGCCCAGTTGGGCATCTCTCTGTACGTTAATACGCTAACTTCAAGGATCTTTGGACTCCAAGGCACATCTGGTTTTCATCCCGACTCCTGCACTAGCTATAACGCTGGGAAAATCAGCTACCTCTTGGGGTCTCAGTTTTCCTAGCTACACAATTTGAGGTTCTACTAGATCAGTGGTTTTCAAGAGGGGAAGGTTTTACCCTCCTGAGGAATATCACTCAATATCTGGAGAAAGAGACATTTTTGGCTGTCACAATGAAGGGTGCTACTGGAATATAATCCAAAATTACTGTTTGACATTTTTGCTGAACAAACACAGGGCGACCCCCTAAAAGAAAAGATTATGTGGTTCCAATTGTCAGTGGTGCTGAGGTTGAGAAACCGACCTTGGATGGTCTCGTTCCCAGATCTGACTGGCATTCGAATCTGTGAGTTTGGGCTTAGGCTCTCCTCACCTCTGGTGAGGGCAGTAATGCTCTCAAATGACTGACAGGAGTGTTCCTGTGGTCCACTCCAATAAAACAGGGAGAGAAGAAATAACAGAGACGAAGGCAGAGAACACACTCAAGTCCAGGAGGCCTTGCAGTAAAAGGCAGACTGAATGGCTATGTTCTTCCCAGTGACTCAGGCCTGCCCTCCCTCACATGTACCAATAGGGCCCTCTCCTGGTGAATGTTGGCATAACAATGGCCCAAAGTCAAGAAAACCACGCAAAATTTGAACAAAAACTTAGTGATTGCTATTTCCCTAATGACCACTTTCTGATTTCCCAGGGAAGGAAATACTAGAGGAAACACTAGATAATAGAATTTCCTTTGAAAACCTGATACATGTGAAAATACTTAACAAATGCCAATCTGTTTCAGATTAGATCCAACAAATATTAAGAGGCTGTGATGACCAGACCATTTATGGACACCAGATAAATGACGGACATAGGACTACCGCTACAGATTGCGGGAAGGAGGTCTTCTCAGTAAGTGGTGCCGGGACAATCTGGAAATAAGGTTAGATTTGTACCTCCCATTAAACATCAATTCTAGGTGAATAATGTGGACTACTTAAAGGTCTGTTTAGTCTTGAACGACTAACCTCTAAAAGTTTCGGGAGATAGCATAGCTTCATGCGTTAGAGCAGGGAAGGTTTTCTAAACGATTCATAAGAGTACCAACCAGAAGGGAAAAAAAGAAACCCACACTAAGCCTCAAGAACTTCCATTCACCAAAACGTGAGCCAGAGTAATATATCTGGAATACCTGTATCCATAATACATAATGCCCACAAACCCATAAGGTAATTTAAAAAGGCAAGAATGTTGAACATCACTTCACAAAAGATAGTGTCCAAATGGCTAGTAACATGGAAAAGGAGAATCAGCATCATTAGGGAAATCAAAATCATAATGAAATATGACACACACCTCCAGAATGGCTACGATGCAAAAGAGGGAGAAATTCAATTGTTCATGAGGCGGCAAAGAAATTATAACTCTCATATCCTGCTGAATGGGAGTATAAATTGGTACACACAATTTGTAAAACTGCTTGGCAGTATCTACTGAAGCCAACCTAATAGATGTTTCCCTAATAAAAAGAACATATATACACCAAAATACATGTACAAAAATATTCATGACATCATTATTCCTAATAGTACCAAACTATAAACAACCCAAATGTCTAACCACAGTAAAATGGATGATTCAATTAGTCTATTCATGCAATGAGAATACTAGAATAATTGACTCAGTAATAGAAAATGAATCATCCACAACATGGATGAATCGCAAATGTAATATTGAATCAGAGGTCAGAAGGGAAAGGGACAACATACTAGATAACTCTATATGAAGTTCAAGGACATGCAACACTACCTCTGGAAACAACTCAGAACCATGGTTCCTTGTGGAACACTGAAGAGGGCATGGAAGAACCACCTATGATACTGTAAATGTTCTGCATCTAGCTAGACCTGGGTGTGGGCTACATGCCCACATGCCTTCATCAAGCTGTACACTTAGGATTTATGCATTTGGCTGTAATATATTAATTAAACCACCAGAACACCTAAAAACCCCAAAACCAGAAAAATGCCACAGGTACATGGGTTTATGTACTAATATTGCACACTGAATTTTGAGAAATATAAGCACCTAACAATGAGGGAAATATACCTTTGTCCAAGTGATCAACTGTTCAATTTATATCCCTCTACTTATCGATGATACTCTGTTAAAAAAAAAAAAAAAAAAAAAAAAAAAAAGGCAAACCACAGATGAGAAGGTATTATGGAACCTATAAACAGAAAGACCTCTGAAAATCTATTAGAACAGTATGGCAATTCCTCAAGGATCTAGAATTAGAAATACCATTTGATCCAGCAATCCCATTACTGGGTATATACCCAAAGGATTATAAATCGTTCTATTATAAAGACACATGCACACGTATGTTTATTGTGGCAGTGTTTACAATAGCGAAGACTTGGAACCAACCCAAATGTCCATCAATGATAGACTGGATATAGAAAATGTGGCACATATACACTGTGGAATACTATGCAGCCATAAAAAAGGATGAGTTCATGTCCTTTGCAGGGACATGGCTGAAGCTGGAAAACATCATTCTCAGCAAACTAACACAAGAACAGAAAACCAAACACTGCATGTTCTCATAAATGGGCGTTGAACAATGAGAACACATGGACATAGGGAAGGGAACATCACACACTGGGGCTTGTTGGGGGTTGGGAGGATTGGGGAGGGCTAACAGGAGGCAAATCTAATGTAGATGACGGGGATGGATGCAGCAAACCACCATGGCACGTGGGTACCTATGTAACAAACCTGCATGTTCTGCACATGGACCCCAAAATTTAAAGTATAACTGAAAAAGTAAAATGGGCAAGAGATTGCTTTCTCCTTTGCACTTTTTGGTATTTCCCAGTTTTCCTAAAACTATCATATACTTTTTAAAATTTATAGGCCAATGATAATACATGAATATGCTTTCCTTATAAGAAATTAAGACATTCCAGATAAGGCTAAAAAGTCCCCATTGACCTCTAATCCTGGGTTCCTCCCTAATATCCAGAAAAAATGACTAATTACTTGGTATGCTTTTTTTTTTCTAGATCTTTTTCAATGCAGCGTTATTTGTGGGGTTTATTTTTTGTTTACCTCTATGGCATCATGTGTTTCTTGTCCTAAAACTTCATTTTAGGTCAATATTGTTTCTTTCACCAATTTTTATCTTGGTATGTGCAAAGCTACTTTGTCACCTTATTCTTTTTACTTGCTTCAGTTTTCCACGAGAATGGATCTTCCAGTTTATACAGCCCTTTGTCTACAGATGGCCATTAGGCCTTTTTTTTTTTTTTTTTTTTTTTTTTTTTTTTTTTTTTTTTTTTTTTTTTTTTTTTTTTTTTTTTGGCAGTTAGCAGTCCTCTTTCATTGAGAACAATTAGTATGTCATTTAAATATTTAATTCTAGCTTCCCAAACTAAAAAACTCCAGAACGTTCATGCCTTATTCTTACCTCAAAGTACTGTCCAGGCTTGGCGATCTCCCCAGTTGTTTAAGTAGAAAGGGGAGTGTGCACTTCGGTGAGCCTAATCCCTGCTCTGTGTCCATCCCCCGCTCCACCCCAGCCCCCAGTGTTGATTCCAGGGATCAACACGGGAAACCTCTGCTTCCGTTCTTCTACCTCTGCTGCTGCTATGCTGTGTGACCTCAAGTGAGTGCCTCCTCTCTGGTTCTCCGTTTTCTCACTTATGAATAGAGGGGGCTGAAACATTCATGGTAGAGGGGGTCTGTCTCAGCTCTGAAGGTCCTTGATCCTGACTGTCCTGTTGTCCTCAGTGATACATTCAAGTGACCACCCAGAAATGCCGGAGGAAGTTTTCCTTTCCATGCAGCCCCCATCAATAGTCTGCCTCCTGGGGTCTGAACATGGGAAGCTGAACTGATGCTCTGAATCACAGTTCCTCATGAAAAGTCCTTATGTCTCCCGCTAAGCAGGAGATACTGGGGACCAAGGCTTCAGGGACCCGCCCTTCCTACCTCCACTGTTCCTGGTGCCCCTGAGGCCTTCAGCAGTTGTTCCTATTTATCCCTGTGACTTCTGAAGTCTACGTTGGTATAGCAACCCGGGTCTGCTGATCCGTGTAATAAACCTATCAATTAGTTGTCTGGAGAGTCCATTTAAGGGGTAACAGAGAAGCAATTACTCCTTATAGAGGCAGGGCAATCAGTCCCCATTTCAGAGCCTCTCAGGGAGAATCTGAGGGCAGCAGGTCCAAGTCACTCATTTTAGGGATGGGGGCACTGAGGGATGAAATGAACTGGTTCATCCCAGGCCACACAGACAATTATTAGAGGCAAGGCATCCTTTCTGGCTTTGATTCGGAAGCTCCATTATCTCTCTACCTTTATTCCAGGTTCCTCCTTTCCCCTCCTGCCTATTCTCCAAGCACTAACTAACTGCCTCCAAAGTGGGCTCTAGACTCAAAGCCTTGTCCATCACTCTCTTTCCAATGGTTCTCCCAACAGCCCCCAGGCCTTTGAAAACAGCCAAGCAGACTCCCTCACCTGCCGCTCACAAGCTCGCATGGCATCCTGCGGTGAACCACGAGGCCGCAGTGACCTGCTGCCTGGCAAACTCCACAGCTCTTACCTCTGTCTCCTTGCCTCCATGCACCAGCTCAATGGTGTCCTTCCTGTTCCTTAAAGCCCATCAAGCTCCATCCTCCTTAAAAACAGCACACGGCTCCCTGACACAGCCACTCTCCTTCCATCCTGTTATCCTGTTTATTCGTCACACTCCCATCCCCATCTGCAACCACACTCTGATCCTTATGACTCTTCTTGTCCCCCTCTCTGCAATAAAAATGGTAACACTCTGGCTCTTACTCATGGCCTTTGATCCACAACCTAGAACTGCTCCTGGCAATGAAGAGCCTTACCACGCCTCTTGCTGAATGAGTGGATGAATGAATGGATGCCGAAAGAGATTCCCACTATGTCCTGAGAATGATGCAGCTCAGAGTAAAATCCTTCTGTTTCCTTCTGCTTTAGGCTGACTCCATTACCCCCACACCTGAAGGACTGGGCCCTCTGGGAGCACCATGTGGAGGACAGAGACAAACTGGAGTGCCTTGGGGAGGACGCAGGAGAACACAGTCTCTGTGAGCCGGACGTGAGGCACAGCAAATACCAACAAGTGGTCATGCAGGAAGAAGCATGTGCTGGTTCTGCAGGGTCCCAAGAGGGAGATGTACAGGGGGTGTGCTTTTGTTCAATATGACAACACTAGTGATGGTTTAGTTCTTACTGCATGACCTTGACATGTGGTAGCTCTTTCCCTTGAAACTATCCTGCAGGGTAAAATAGTTTTCCCCCATTATAAAAAATGATAACACTGCATGCTCTCCCCTCAGCCTGGAACAGCTTCACAGGCAAATTCTCCAGGCTACCTCCCTGGAGATGCCCTCCTTTAGCCCCAAGAACAGATCGAGTTCTCCAGGCTACCTCCCTGGAGATGCCCTCCTTTAGCCCCAAGAACAGATCGAGTTCTCCATATTCTGTTCCCACAGGGCTCTGCACTCACCCCTCCTAGCTCTTGCTGTAATAGTGGACACATGACTTCTGTGTAAATATGGACAGGCCATGAGGCAGGGCTGGACCCTGCTATATACCCCAGCATAGTGCCTGTCCTACGGTTTCCAAGGAGTAATTATCCAATGAGTGAGATGGAGCAGGGATCCCTCTTAGGAGCCCAGACACCCACTCCCCACCCCCCCCCCAACCCACAAGCATGGAAATAAAGGAAAATCTTGAATTTCTTAAAGAAATTCCAGGTACCTAGCTAGCCCTGAGAAATAAACAACCTGATAAGCAAGAAGGTAATAGTAACTTAAACCGACAGCCAAGGAAGCTAGAATCATGGGATGTCTAATTCCCTACAGAAATTAAAGATAACATCTTCACATATGTCCCAGAGCTGTTCTCAGAAACCCGGACCCCACACCAAACAGATGCGCTGGCATGTGGGCCTCAGATAAGAGGGAACTGCAGATAAGAGCTCTGACCACAGTTCTTTGTTCTTAACTTATTCCTGGGAGGCCTGGAAGAAGTCAGACCCACAAGCCAGAGCTAACATTCTTTTCTACTGACCCTAAATTTTAAAACAAAGCTTCTCTTCCTTAACCAGTTGCAAATCAGAAACTCTCTAGAATCTACCTATGACTATAAGACCCCGCCCACTTCAAGATAACCTGCCCCTTTGGGCTAAACCAATGTGTGACCTCCATGCAGTGACTTATAACTTCGCCTGAAACTTCTGCTTTCCTGAAGTTTACCCCTGACTTTAAAAACCCTGGTTTACCATCCACTGGAGAGGTGGCGTCTTAAGCAAGAACTGCCCAGTTCTCTTGCTTGGTACTCTGCAAATAAACGCCCTCCTTTCTCCTGGGGCAAACCTCAGTGTAGATGTCTGTCCTTACTGCACCAAGCAAGTGGACCCTGGTATGGTTCCATAACATGAGTGAATGGCAAACTAAGACCTAGACAACTGCACTAATCATGAATGGGGGAGCCAGGACTCTCATGGCCAGAACTGTCTGGACATGGACAGAAAGCGCTTGTGAGCTTGCTGTAAGCACAAATCAATGCTGCGGGAGCCTCAATATCTGGCTGGTATTGGCATCCCTTCCATCCCGGAGACATCCCAATTCCTTTGGGATCTGGACTTACCAGAGCCTGCTCTATGAGGAGGCAGAAGAGGATGGCATTGCCCACTTCCCTCAGGCTCTGGAACACGTCTGTTTTGAGCTCTGCGTACTCAATGATGTCCTTCAGCTGGTGGTGGAAGAACTCCAGGATCCCTGGGAGGTGAAGCGGCATGGTCAGTGGGAAGTTGACACTGCTCAATAGGGTCTATGGGAGACACTGACTGAGTGGCGGCCCCAGACCTGACTCTGGGATAACAAAAAGCCAAACCACGCATCCCTCTATCTTCAGGCCCAGAGTGAGATTTCTTTCAGGGCTCAGTGCTAGAAAAAGCTCAAAAAGCTGGCTCATGTCTTTTTCAGAAAACATATACACAAATGGGGCAGCACTGGACCCTTCCCAGTCCCTCCAAAGTTGCCTGAATTCCTAATCATGACAGGAATATTTATTTGTAGGTGTCAGATATTATGCAGAGGACTTTATCTGTAATATCTCATTTAATACAACAATATCACAAATTAGGCACTATTACGCAACCCATTTTCAGATGAGGCTCGGACAGGGTAAGGGGCATGCCTGTAGTCACACAGGTAGTAAGTAGGGCAGCTAAGATTGAACACCAGGGATTTTAGCTTATCTTTTTCCTATTCTGAATCACTGACCCAGCACTTGACATCTTGGTTTTGAAAAACACATCAGACAGCAATTCACGGTTCCCGTCTTTCCCTCTTCTCTAGGCCCTGTATTCACTTCACTTACTATTAAGGAAGGAAAGAATTATCTTTCTGTCCAGCAATCAAACAGCAAAGATGTCCACTTCCTGACTTACCTGAGATATGTCAACTTGGCACCACTGGCTGCAGCCTCAGCCTCCCCAAGTATGCAGAGAAGGTGCTGAGCTCATAAATACATTTTCTAATAACCTGGCTCTGCATGCTGTAAATGCGCTCACATTTGCTGTCTTCTTCCAACTTCCCAGTAGTCCCGTGAGGCAGGCCCTGCAAGCATCACCTCCCTCCACTGACAGAATGGACCATTGCTCAGAGGAATTAAAAGGCTATCTAGCTAGTGGTGGGGGAGGATGGATAGCCAGTACTGCGTCAGCTCACTGGCATGTTAGAGAAGCAAACGCTCCAAGGTGGATGGTCAGAGCCTCCCTCCCCACCAAGCGATGGGTCTGTCTGGATTGTTTAGCTGTCACCAACCTGGGGAGCCATACTCATGTCGGGGCAAGCGGCATATCTTGGGCATCACCTCTATCAGTGTTTTCACATACTGGAGAATGGTTCCTTGGAGCTGACAAAAGAAGAGTACAGATGAGTGAGATAATCTGCTGCAGCAAGTGAGCATCTCTGGGCTGAATTCTGGGCTCCAGGGGTGGGGTACGGAGGTTCTGCTGAGACCCCTGAGAGGAAGGGGCAGACTCTTGCCTAAAGGTGGGGAATAGTCCCTTTGACCTTTATAAAGGAAAACGAGCCTTTATAAGGCTGAAAAAGGAGCTCTCTCATTCTCTTGGGCTTATAGACTTCAAGGAGGGCACATTTCTAGGTGTAAGGTCTTTCCTGGGGCTGAGGATGCTTATACCAAATTCAGACTAAGAGCTAAAATGAAATGGAGCCAGGAAATTGTGGAGATTGAAACATCATATTTAATTTAAGCCTGGAAAACTCATGGCACATTGATTCCTCCTGTGCCCAAGGCAGACATCTTTAATCAATTACCACATTTTCTTGTTTTACTCTGGATTTAGCTCCACAATCTTTAACAACCCATGGTTCCACAAAGTTGTCGCCAAAGAATTGGAGTTAGCAGATGAATCCTATTTGCTATTCCTGCTAATCCTATTTGCTATTCCTGACTTTATGTCTCTTTCGTCATCTGAAATTTTCATAAAAATCTTAAATGTTTTGGCCTTTAGCTGTGTTCCAGGAAATTAAATGAAAGTTCAGATGACCATATTTAAGGAAGATTCAGAATAGTGGTAAAGGGATACAGAACTCTTTTGAAGCCAGAGCAGTATGGGGAGCAGTGTTTAACAAGAAATCCCAAGGGAAAGAAGTGTGGTGATTGATTAGAGATGTCTGCCATGGATAAGGGAGTGGAAAACGGCAGCACATGTGTCATGAATTTGTCCTGCTCAAATTATATAATGGAGCACAGATGGGGAGAATGAGCAGTCAATGGCAGCCTCTGAAGGACAAAATCAGGATTTCTGAGTTCAGACATCAAATAGAAGGAGTTTGGGGTCAGAAATGAGGGGCACGGCTACAGGTCAAAATGTGCACAGAAATGTAACAGAGTGATATACAGACCAATCAAGGGATAAGGGCAAGGGACTCCCTGAGTGGTTTCTACAGGCAGAGCTGCAGTGCCTGGGATTTGTTTTTACAGGCCAGGTAAAAAGTACAAGCAAACCTTGTTCATATCAACCCCACATGGGCACATCGCAAGCCACATTGAGGCCTTTCCTTACCAAGCTCTTCACAATCTTTAGCAGTTCCTCCATGACCACAGCAATGCCCTGGTAACCCAGGAGTCTGCAGATAGTCTTGAAATGAGGTGGCCCCACGAAATTCCTGTAGGAGCTGTAGATGTGGCTGTAGGCAATGTTGAGGGGCTGGAAAACAGAGGTAGTGGCAAAGTAAGTGCCTGAGTACTGAATTGATGCTGGTGGAGTCTGCTGACAGAAGAATTAGGAACACTGTTATGAGTGTGCGCACTAGAACCCTATGAATATGTTTGCAAAATGGTTTGTGGTCAGTGACTACAGGATGGGGCACGGTCACCAGATGGAGCAGCCACTCCCTAGCAGAAGAGGATACGGGGCTTCCAAGCAAATATCCCTTTTACAGGGATTCCTGCCACTCATGATTTTCCACACCCAAACCAGGATTTTTTTAATTGAGCCATGGGGGAAAAGATAAACAGCCGATTTCCTTTCTTAAGAGGCATTTCTAGTACTAGAAATTGACTGGAAGAACCATATGAAAACTCAACAACCGGTTCAACATTGTCATCTTTCTTCTACTGTTACTTGTTTCTATGAATGACAGGCAGGGGCCTGGGAACACATAGGCCTGGGAGCCAGGGGACCTCTGCTGAGAGCATGGGACAGTTGCCCAGGCTTTTTGAGCCTTAGTTTCCACATCTATGAAATGAAGGATTAGATTAAGTCCATGGTTTCCTAACTTTAAGAGCAGCAATCCAAAGGAAAGATGCCACGGAAGCTTGTATGTGAAACAGGCAAAATGGAGCTGCTCTGGCCTGGGGCTGGCTGGGGACCCAGAGCCCTGGCCACCACCATTGTCCTCTGGACCCCATGAGACACCATAACTGAATTTGAAGGACCTCTTTAAGATCCTTACCTGAGAATATATAGCCAAACTATAGGGCCCTAAATTGGTCTCTCTTGGTTGGGGAGAATGTAAAGTTACCATTGATGCTAATGCTCTGTTCTCAAAATGCTGCTGCTACGGAGCACCTAATGCCGGGCTTTGTGAAGCCCTCCAGGTGCATTCTTATTTAATCCACCCAACAAACCTATGCGATCTATATCATGATTAGCCCCATTTCACAGATGAGGGAACTGAGGCTCAGGTGGGAAGAAGCCTGCACTCACCTGAAGTGGGTATGGCTGATTCCAAAGCCCATGCTCCACCTATCATGGTGTATTTTGGAAGTTGAATTCTTATATAAATGATACTGTTTTTTACATAAGGTTTCAATTCAAAACTTATTATTTTATTTTTTTGAGACAAAGTCTCACTCTATTGCCCAAGCTGGAGTGCGGTGGCACGATCTCTGCTCACTGCAACCTCCACCTCCTGGGTTCAAGCGATTCTCCTGCCTCTCAGCCTCCTGAGTAGATGGGACTACAGGCACGTGCCATCATGCCTGGCTAATTTTTATATTTTTTAGTAGAGAAGGGGTTTCACCATGTTGTCGAGGCCTGTCTTAAGCTCCTGGACTCAAGCAATCCACCTGCCTCAGCCTCCCAAGTAGCTGGGATTACAGGTGCCTGCCACCACACACAGCTAATTTTGTTTTGTATTTTTAGTAGAGGCGGGATTTCACCATCTTGGTCAGGCTAGTTTTGAACTCCTGACCTCAAGTGATCCACTTACCCTGGCCTCTCGAGTGCTAGGATTACAGGCGTGAGCCACTACACCCAGTCCAAAACTTAGTTCTGAGTGTAGTTTTCCCAACTGGAATTGCAAAAATCTTGTACATGGAACATGCAAAATGGGATGATCACATAAGATAGTTTATTCGCTGAAATTCTCTATTAGCTAGCTAGTTAGAAATTCTACATGAGTTAAATGGAAATTCTAATGCTGCTTTTGGAGTGCTGAAAGATTTTCAACTCCCGTTGGAGCCATCAAGGAAATATTTAATTGTGTTCAGTCTAATTTTTGATTTAGGTATGTATTTAAGAATTATTCTAAACTTTACAAAACAACCATCACAACTATGCGCTAATAACAAGGATGCACGAAGAACACAATTAAAGTTCCCACTAACAGCAAGGACTCGTGAAGAATCAGAACATCCACTCGTTCACCAGGTTGAGTAACAGTTCATTTGGTGAGCTCATGCCTAGATAATGGGAGGCCTGGAATGTGAGAGGGAACAAAGTTTTGTACACAACACTGAGGAGCTATCGTGGCAAACTCTGCCCGAACCTAGGGGAGGGACGTATTGTGTTTAGCTTCGAAATGTGTGGGTGAGAAATGGCTTACATAGGGAGAAAACAGAACTGACTTAAGAGTACAATGTTCACTGAAGTCGATGTTCAGTAAATCCTGGGAGTGTATAACTTGCTGAGTTGATTTAGCTAACTGTGGGGCCAGGCCATGTAATTTTCCAGGTGTGGAGTACATCTATTTTAGTGCCTCTGTCATAGGCCACCCTGTCAGACAGGGCCGGGAGTAGGTTGAGGTGACTGAGGCACGCAGGATGCAAAATGCTAGGAGGCATGTACTCTCCTAAGTGAGTGCAGCTTAGTTTTTGCCCTGTTAGCAAAGCCCCATTCTGTATTCTCCTGTGTCCCTCTCTGAAGATAAGGTATACATAGCAATCTCCGAACAAGCCATGGCTTACCTCTGTGGGAGGAGGAGACTGACTGGAAAGAGGGCATGAGAGGATTTCCTAGGGTGATGGAAAAGCTCTATATCCTGATTGGGCTGTTGACTACACAGAAGTGTTTGTCAAAACTCACAAAACTGTACGTACACTTACGATTGTGCCCATGTACACCGAATGTTTGTGTCCCTTCCAAATTAGGATGTAGAATTCTAATCACAAACAAATTAGGATTCTTGTGTTGAAATCCTAACCGCCAATATGATGAAATCCTAACCACAAATATTAGGTGGTGGGGCCTTTGAGAGGTGATCAGACCATGAGGTTGGAGCCCTCATGAGTGGGATTAGTGCCCTTGTCCAAAAAGACATGAGTGCTTGCTGTCTCTCTCCTCTCTGCCAGGGAGGCTACAATGAGGAGTGGACCATCTGCAAACCATCTGCACCCTCACCCACTTAGACACTAGATCTGTTGGCACCTTGA
Organism: Cebus imitator; assembly: GCF_001604975.1. NCBI lineage: Eukaryota > Metazoa > Chordata > Mammalia > Primates > Cebidae > Cebus > Cebus imitator. Next base: position 376,201 of record NW_016107931.1, on the reverse strand, counting down.
TCTTGGACTTAAACCTCTAGAACTGTGAGAAATAAATGTTTGTTATTCAAGTCACCCAGCTTATGGTATTCTTTTTATAGCATGCTGACCTGACAAAGACAGTACCATCTTACTGAATATGATTATACCTTAATAAAAAATTTTAAAAATCCCACTGAGCTATGTCATAGCCTAATTCACCTTCCCAACATGACTTTCAAAGGTTAAAAAGCAGAAACATGCTTTAAATTTTCTCTGAAGAGGGCTGCAGCTCAGGCCAGCAGAGGCACCAGGGGGCAAAGACCTGGCTGTGCTCTCAGCCATGGGAACACATCATGAAGCTCATGGACTGCCCTCATGGACAGCCCTCTCATTGTCCACCAGCACCAGGATCTCTGGGATTCTCCGGTAAAGCCAGCAAAGCTCTCAGCACATTCTCTTTTGTCTCCTTTTCAAATATTTCATGAAAGGAATTTCTGAGTGGCAGGGAGCTTTCAAATGGATATCTCTAAAGGGGACAGAAAGCAATCATCAACTCATTTTTTGTCTGATTTTCTGACTTCTTTTCTAGCTTTGTCTGAGTCTAGAAGATGGGCTCTGGGGTGGGCACACCTGAATTCAAATTCTAAGTCTATAAATTTACTAGCTGGATGCTCTTGGGCAAATTACCTAAACCCTTTAAGCCTTGATTTCCTCTAAGTAGAGATGATAATACCAAATCCGATAGGGTTGTTGGAGGTTTAAATGTGATCATATATATAAAGCAGTCAGCATGGTGCCTGGCACACTGGAAACCCTCACTGAAATAATAGCCATTATTATGCTTTTGTTTGATGACTTGGTAAATAAAGAAGAAAACACAGCCTCCTAGTCAAACTTCTCTCAGCAGCTTGGGCAACAGCTATGATTCTCTGATTGTAAAGAGGGGAGCACGGCCAGGCATTGTGGCTCACACCTGTAATCCCAGCACTTTGGGAGGCCGAGGTGGGTGGATCACAAGGTCAAAAGATCGAGACCATCCTGGCCAACATTTAACATCCTCTCTCTACTAAAAATACAAAAATTAGCTGGGTGTGATGATGAGTGTCTGTAGTCCCAGCTACTCGGGAGTCTGGGGCAGGAGAATCCCTTGAACCCGGGAGGCAGAGGTTGCAGTGAGCTGAGATTGCACCACTGCACTCCATCCTGGTAAAGAGCGAGACTCTGTCTCAAAAAAAGGGGGGGAGTGGATATGTGGGGTGTCATTTTATACAATAGTGTGTACCCCAGAAAGTGATAGGACAGAGGTGAGAGCCAGGACTAGTTGATGGAATGCACAAAAAATGCAGATTTTACTCAACATTAAGAACATAAAAATGGGAGATGTTCAGCAACAGATTGTACTGGGTGCAGTCCCTCCTCACTGCAGATATCTGAGTAGAGGTGGAGAAACACCACATAGGGTTGTTATAAGGGGACCCGTCAAGGGCTGGAGGTGGAGACAGATGTGCTCCCTCCAGAGGATCAAGCTGAAATATGTTCTTCCTGTATGCTCATCCTTCCGAGCGGTCTCCTAAACCCTCACCCAAGGAGCTTCTAGTACCAAGCTTCCCTGAACACTTCCCAGCAAGCACAAATAAATACACATTTACATATATGCAAACTGTTCAGCAGGACTTCCCAGATCTAGGCAGAGGTGGAGAATAGTATTGGAATTGTTTTACCACATAAGGAGTTTAAAATGCCTCCTTCACACCCACTCGGTGCACTTTGGAGGCCTCCGGTTGACATTCCTATGTCAGTCTTCGATTCTGGTCTAGACTGGAAGTTCAAGCTTCAGTTAACGGCCCAAAGTGCATTTCATGTAAGAAGGACCAGCATGAAATGAGGAGAATCAATCCTCCTTCTAAGATTAAAAAAAAAAAACTCACCTTACCCCTCATTCCCCCAAATATACCACACGCATGCAAGAAGAAATGCACTCACATGCTGAAAAATACACACACACGCAACCCCACAGGGCACCCATCTGACCTGCTGGCTCAAGAGGAGGCTGGGCCCTATTGAGAAAATGTGGGAATAGGGGAGCCTGGGCATTTTCTGAGGGTTGGCAAAGAAAAACAAGAATGCAACACGACGTGAGCCATCGGAAACTTGCCATTAAACCAGTTCTGCTAACTGATAGGTTCCAACCAAAGGGCCTCATGGGAAACTAATTACGTATCCTACCTGGTTAGGATGGCTCACTTAAAATCAAACGTGTTTGAATCCACACTACGCAAAATAGATGGCTTCATGAGATCTTAAGAAATAAACAACCCTGATTCAGGAGTTAGAACCATGTTATTATTGTGTGATGCATATCTGCATTTTCTTAAAAAAGCAAAAAAGTATTTTTAAGGAGAGAAAAAAAATACAGTAGATCCTGGGCCCTGTAATATTATCTGTAGATAAACTTTTAAAAGTTGTGGTAAAATATACAAACTTAAAATTCACAAATTTTGACCATTTTAAAATGTTGTATATAGACTTTTAATCTATCTGTTGGGATAGATCTCTATCTCATCAGATGGTAAACACAGCCAGCCACTTCAAACAGTGAGGCCCATTTATTTGGCAAACTGAATTTGTAAGCAATTTGCATTTCTGCTCTCTGGAATCACAATTGCTGTTTTCAGAAATCCCAAGAGGAATTAAAACTGTTCCTAATTTCCTGTTTTTGTTGCAATTTCCCTAATGGATATCATCAGCCCACAAACACAAACACAGCTCTCTAATTTAGGTGGAAGACGTGCAGCTTAGCTCTCTAAAATCACTGCAGGTAAATGAAGGCGAGGGCAAAAACAAAACAGCAGCATCGTCCTTGTCGGGAACATCACAGAACAAGATGGCACCAAGGACTGATCAATTCTCAGTTCCAGAATCAAATCCATAATGAGCGCAAAACTACTACTGTGTCTGTTTGTTCTTGACATCTTGAGTGCCATAGGGCTGGGTCTCCAACATCTGGATTCCTTCTTGGCCTTCTCAGCTCAGAGGCTGAAAGATCCGAAGGAGCTGCTATGCAGATCTCAAGAAATGACGCCCCTTTCTTTGCTGAGTCATGAATAAGGTGCATTGGAAAAGGCAAGCAGGGGAACAGGAGCCAAGCCTCTGGCTCCCAGAGATCACATCAACACTGTCACATTCAGAGATGCTAAAATTTTTGAAGGGAACCAACGTCATTATTTTTCTTTATAATCAGTACTCATCAGATGACACACAAGTATATCATGCTTCTCTGTGAATTTTTCACATAGGAATTCCGTCATGGCTGCCCATACTGTTTTGTGGCTTCTCTAACAATGACCACAAACCTGGCGGCTTTAAACAACAGAAACGTATTCTTTTAGACTTTTGGAAGCCAGAAATCCAAACTAGTATTACTAGGCCAAAATCAGGGTGTTGGAAAAACCACACTCCCTCCAGAAGCTACAGGGGATGATCTGTTTTCTCTTCCTCCAGCTACTGGAGGCTGAAAGCATTCCCTGGCTTGCGGCTACACCATTCCAATCTTCACATCCCTCTGCTGGGTATTCACATCACCTTCTCCTCTTACATGTGTAAGCTCCCTCTGCTTCTCCCTATGACACTTGTGATAGCATTTAGGACTCAACATAACCCAAGGTAGTCCAGGATCATCTTCCCATCTCAAGGTCCCCCAGTTAATTATATGTCCAAAGACCTCTTTCCAAAGAAAGCTATGTTGACAGGTTCCAGGATTAGGACGTGGTGTCTTTCGGAACCAATCTCAGCCTTCTAAACCTGGTAAGGCAGTGCAAGTATCAGCAGAAGCAGAATCTGAATCCCAAGTGAAATGAAGTGACTTGCCTGGGGTGAGGTACAAGATGAAATTCTGCATAGGAAATTCCATATGTACTGGTTGCCGAAATAACAAAAGCCCTCTGTACTGGTGGGTAAACTACCTTGTAGAAGTGGTACCATGCAGACAGAAGGGTGGAGTAGCAGCAGGGAAGCAGGTGCTGCTGTTGGTAGTGGTGTCACGGGGACCAAAATTCCCCTGGTCAGTCCAGGTGGGCAGTGCTGGCATGTAGGTATGTACCCAGCTGAGCTGCACCCAGCTTGCTGCAGCTAAGCACTGGGCTCTGGGTCCTAAGGATGTGATTTAATGAGAAAGGCACAGTGAGAGTATGGTGCCTTTGCCTGAGGTCAGCCTGTGCCTCAGACAGGGGCTTATGAAAACCATGCCAAACAGATCTCACCAGCAATTCCTAAAGGCCAAAAGTTTACCAGGAAGTTATTGGAACAATTGAATGAATGCTTTATGCCACAATCTATGTCACTTGGAAGACAGCTTTAGGATAGACTCTATATAATTTACTTTATTTAGAGAATATATTCTTAAAGTTTTGATTCATATATTTAATTTTGATTACTTGACCAGTTGTTAAAGTTTTGTTTTATTTAACATTTAACATCATCCCTAAGTGACAGAGCTCTTGGGCAGAAGAACTTGGGCTCCAGAGTAGGGCCCATTCAGAAGAGGAAACACTTGCTGGTCATATTTCTCCAAATGAGTTGATGTCTTCTCTGATGTGAATACATCAGGTGATTAGATGTTCTCTGTAAGAGCTTTTAGTTCTTTACCTGTTCTACCATTCTGGAGTCCACTATACTGTGAAGTCCTGGCTCTACCTCTCAAGGAAAGCTAATCACAAAGCAAAGGGCTACTATGGACTGACGAACCACAGGTTACACAGGATGGTGCAAGCAGAGCAGCAGTGCATCAAAGAGGCCAGCCAGAATCTCCAGCTCTAGTGGCCAGCAGACCCAGGCTTACACCATGGTTCGCCAGGACCTAGCTTCCTGAGAGTGGCCAAGCCAGCCCCGCTGAGCTTCAGTCTCTACTGCTGCACAATGGTGATAAGAAGGCTGATCTCAAAGAGCTGTTACGTGAATTGTAAAACAAAAATACACATGTAAAATGCACCAAAAGTTCCCAAGTTTCTGAGTTGTATGAGTTTTACTGTCATCTTTGAACTTTTCTACATTCTTTATGTACAATGAACATATACATTAAAAAAAAAAAAGGTGATTTAAGAGAGGAAAAAGCAAGGAAGTGCAACGCAATGCAACGTAGGGTATAAACGTTGTTCATTACAGCCTCTGGATGAAGCAACGACCAACTCAGGAAATGTCTCTGATTCACTGACCTTTTCTTCTTAACAGCTACTATTCTGAAGCCCAGCACTTTACAGACATGGGTTCATCTCACTGTTATAAATAACACTACAAGGCAGGCATTATAATATTCCTATTTTTTTTAAATGAGGAAATCTCCCCCCTGAGAACTGGAACAAGACAAAGATGCCCACTTTTACCACTTCTGTTCAATACAGTACTAGACGTCTTAGCCAGAGCAATAAGACAAGAGAAAGAAATAAAGGGCATCCAAATGAGTAAAGTGGAAATCAAACTGTCATTGTTTGCCGATATTGTGATTGCATACCTAGAAAACCCTAAAGACTCATGCTACACACCAACACTGACCAAGCTGAGAATCAAATCAAGAACTCAAACTCTTTCATCATAGCTGCAAAAACATTAAAATACTTAGGAATATATCTGCCAAGGAAGTGAAAGACCTCTACAAGGAAAACTACAAAACACTGCTGAAAGAAATCATAGATGACACAAACAAATGGAAACACATCCCATGCTCATGAATGGGTAGTATCAATATTGTGAAAATGACCATACTGCCAAAAGCAATCTACAAATTCAATTCAATTCCCACCATCAAAGTACCACCATCATGCTTCACAGAACTAGAAAAAACAATCTTAAAATTACTATGAAACTGAAAAAGAGCCCACACAGCCAAAGCAAGGCTAAGCAAAAAGAATAAATCTGGAGGCATCACATTATACTTCAAACTTCAAACTATACTATCAGGCTATAGTCACCAAACAGTATGATACTGGCAAAAAAAAAAAAAAAGGCATATAGACCAATGCAACAGAATAAAGAACCCAGAAATAAAGCCACATACTTAAAGCCAACTGATCTTTGACAAAGTAAACAAGAATATAAAGTGGGGAAAGGACACCCTTTTCAACAAATGGTGCTGGGATAGTTGGAAAATGAATAATAACGGTGCTAGGATAACTTCAAAAATGAAACTGGATCCTCATCTCTCACCTTATACAAAATTCAACTCAAATGGATCAAAGACTTAAATCTAAGACCTGAAACCATAAAAATTTTAGAAGATAACATTGGAAAACGCCTTCTAGATATTGGCTTAGGCAAAGACTTCATGACCAAGAACCCAAAAGCAATTGCAACAAAAACAAAGACAAATAGATGGGACTTAAACTAAAAATCTTCTTCACAGCAAAAGAAATAATCAGCAGAGTAAACAGATAACCCACAGAGTGGGAGAAAATCTTTGCAAACTATGCATTTGACAAAGGACTAACATCCAGAATCTACAAGGAATGCAAACAAATAGTAAGAAAAAAATAAATCGAAAAGGGGGCTAAGGACATGGATGGACAATACAAATGGCCAACAAACAAATGCTCAGCATCACTAATGACCAGGGAAATGCAAATCAAAACCACATCGTGATATCATCCTACTCCTGCAAGAATGGCCAAAATCAAAAATGGAAAAATAATAGATGTTGGCATGGATGCGGTGTAAAGGGAACACTGACGCTGCTGGTGGGAATGTAAACCAGTACAACTATAATGGAAAACAGTGTGGAGGTTCCTTAAAGAACTAGAAGTAAGAACCACCATTTGATCCAGCAATTCCACTACTGAGTATCTGCCCAGAGGAATGGAAATCATACCAAAAGGACACATGCACACAAATGTTTATAGCAGTACATTTTGCAACTGCAAAAATATGGAACCAGCCCAATACCCACTAATCAATGAGTGGATAAAGAAAATGTGGTATGTATACATCATGGAATACTACTCAGCCATAAAAAGGAATGAAATAATGGCATTTGCAGCAATGTGGATGTAGTTGGAGACCATTACTCTAAGTCAAGTAACTCAGGAATGGAAAACAAAACATCGTATGTTCTCATCAATGGGCGCAAGGTAAGCTATGAGGATGGAAAGGCATAAGAATGATACAATGAACTTCGGGGACTCAGGGAGAAGGGTAGGAGGAGGGAGAGGGATAAAAGACTACACATTGGGCATAGTGTATACTGCTCAGATGATGGATGCACCAAAATCTCAGAAATCACCACTAAAGAATTAATCCATGTGACTAAAAACCACCTGTTCCCCCAAAATCTATTGAAATTTTTAAAAAACTGAATTAAGTAAATAAATAAACACATAAAGTGAGGGAAGGTGTGGCTAGGTGGTTAGGTGCAGTGGTTCATACCTGTGGTCCTAGTACTTTGGGAGGCCAAGGTGGGTGGCTTGCTTGAGCCCGGGAGTTCGAGATCAGCCTGGGCAACATGGTGTGGGGAGGATACTTTTATGAGCTGCGGGGACTCAACATTAGCACTTGGGAAGAGACAGGCTGTATGCAGTGCTGCAGATTTAAGACAAGCCCTTGGGAAGACTGAATGCCATGGGAAAGCCACAGAGCAACTACCTGATCTCGTATCTACTAAAAATACAAAAATTAGCCAGGCGAGGCAGGGCACAGTGGCTCACGCCTGTAATCCTAGCACTTTGGGAGACTGCAGTGGGCCTATCACCTGAGGTCAAGAGTTCAAGATCAGCCTGGCCAACATGGCGAAACCCCGTCTCTACTAAAAATACAAACATTAGCTAAGCATGGTGGCGTACAGCTGTAGTCCCAGCTATTTGGGAGGCTGAGGCAGGAGAACCACTGGAACCCAGGAGGCAGGGGTTGCAGTCAGCTACGATTTTGCCACTGCACTATAGCCTGGGCAAGAGTGAGACTCCAACTCAAAAAGTAATAATTAGCCAAACGTGGTGGTGCATGCCTGTAGTCTTAGCTAGTTGGGGGGCTGAGGCAGGAAGATCACCTGAGCCTTGGGAGGTCAAGGCTGCAGTGAGCTGTGACTGTGCCACTGCACTCCAGCCTGGGAATTCCTGGGCATGCTCTGTGAGCCACTCGCTTCCCCCATGTGTCAATCCAGCATTGGGACTGGAGCCTGCCCATGTTATTCCTTCACTGCCACCTTCAGGAAGGGTGGAAGAACATCGCTCCTAGCTGATTTCCTCTAACAATAATACATTATTGGTGTCAACTAGCTGGGGCCCACCTGGTCTAATAGCAAAGAAGCTGTAACTGGCACAGAATGAAGAAACTGTTCCCGATGATGGAGAAAGAACGAGCCGGATGGGGTGTAATGTCCTGGGGTAGGTGTCCCAGATACTTTATCTCCTTTGCAAAGGGCTGTTCTGGCTCCTCTGGGTGCTGCTTGCGAGTGGCGACAGCTCAGAGGAGCGGGATGAACATGTCCTCTGAGTCCAGGACCCCATCCCATTTCACTGGCGGTTGTGCCACGCATCAGTCAAGCGGCCTGGGGGAATGCCATGTCTTCTCCTGGGACTGTGAACAAGAGGGCTTCTAGGCCTCACATTCTCTGAGTATCTTAATTTCACAGAGAAAAATTTCTCATGGTTAAAAATGTCATCCAAGAACACTAAAAATAAATTCTCATTTTCTGTGGAAAAAGGCTCGAGTTCTACCTTGTTCCCCCTCAGACCCCCTAAATCTGGTATTTTTACTCCCCTCAAAAATAACCTTTTTAAAGGCACCTGCCAATAGCTGCGTGGCCTTTCTGTGGGGAGGATGCTTTTATGCTCTGTGGGGACTCACCATTAGCACTTGGGAAGGGACAGGTTGTATGCATTGCTGCAGATTTAAGACAGTCCCCTGGGAAGACTGAATGCCATGGGAAAGCCACAGAGCAACTGTCTGATCATGGAACGCTGGCTGTCCCGAGACTCCACGCCTCCCAGAGACCCTTGGCCAAGGGAAGGGTCACGACTCACCAAGGCAGCTCTTCCTTCCTTATTTATTTGTTTGTTTTAAGAGAAAATGTCTTTCTATGTTGCCCAGATCTGGAACTCCTAAGCTCAAGTGATCCTCCCACCTCAACCTCCCACGCGGCTGGGACTACAGGTGCACACCACTGCCGCCGTGCCTGGCTTTTTTTCTAACCTTTTGCCACTAATGTGAATCAGAAAGAGATCTTTATGGGTTCACTTGGATACTCTGGCCAAGAACCAAGAAGAGAAAAGCTGACTTTTAAAAGCATAGAATTTGTGTGAATTTATTCAGATCTAAATCTATCTGAGCTACTTTCCATGCTCTGTTCCAGACATGCCCTGTGATCTCCTCAACAGAATGGCGGTAACGCGTTCTCACAAGGTTGAAAGGAACAGGAAAGGATGGAACCTCAGAGCCAGACGGCCCTTTGTGAGAAAAAGGGAGGCAGGCAGTCTGGCTTCTCAAAAGGAAAGGGACGCTGGGGATGATCCAATCCAGGAGTAGCAAACAGTTTCCATTTCTGTTGTCAGCTCCAACAGATTGGCTGGGAAGCAGTTTCTTGGGATGCTCATCTTCAGAGGAACTCCAGGGCTGTTTCGGTGCCCAGCTGGAAAAAGTGCTACATTAGATTCCTAGGGTTGCTATCACAAATTATCGTAAATGTGGTGGCTTAAAATGACAGAAATGTATTCTCTCTCAGTTCTGGAGACCAGAATCCTGAAATCAAGGCTCTGGCAGAGCCATGCCCTCTCCAAAGGCTCCAGGGGAGAATCTTTCCTTGCCTTCCCCACTGCTGATGGCTCCTGGTGTTCCTTGGCGGATGCCAGCATCCCTCCTCTCTCTGCCTCTGTCATCCCTTGGCTTTTTCTCTTTGTGCCTCTCTGTGTGTACATCTCCCTCTTGTTTCTCTTACAAAGACATTGGTCATTGGATTTAGGGCTCACCCTTAATCCAGGATGATTTCACCTTGAGATCCTTAACCAGTTACATCTACGAAGACTCTATTTTGAAACCAGGTCACATTTTCAGGTTCTGGGCAGATACGTGTCTTGAGGGAACATTATTCAACGCAGTGCAAATGCCATGATGGTTTAGCAAGCCGGACATGGGTTTGGGGCTATGCAGGGATAGGGCTCATGTCTTTTGCCTTCTGATCTGCCATGCTGATCTAGTCCAAGCCCATAGCTTTACAGATGATAGCAGAACTGAGGTTCAGGCAATAAAAAGGTCTTGACCCATACCACTTAACTACGAAATGCCAGAGGAATCAAGAACAGAGAAAGATAAAGAGGTGGGGGAGGCAGTTGGGATGGGGAAGTGTAGGGTGGGAGCGGATGAAGATGAATATTACTGCCTTGATTGTGGAATAACTGACAAAGGCATCTTTGCATTTAAAACCATTGGCCAAAGAGGATCTAGATGGGACAAGAAAATAACAACTAGCCAATTAGAGAGAAAATGTAGGCATTTTAGAAGAATTAGTACCGCACTGGGGATCAGTTTGCAGAAGATCATCTGCCCTTTTTCCGGCTAAAGGAATGAGAGCTCCTCTCACTGGGCAAAAGCCTTTCCAGGCTGGTCCCTGAAAGCATCATGCGTACAGATGCCTGCTGGTTGCCATGGTGAATGATGCTGATCTGAAGAAATGAATAATGTGAGCATTAGGGTGACAGTGGGATTACTCAGTGTTGAGAGAAACAACACGGAGAGCCAGAGCGGAGGAGGGAGAAGGCACCATTCTCGCAGCTTTGGTCTACTACGCCTCGGAGGGCACAGCTCTAACCAGACACGCTGCGAGCATCAGGTAAGGGATACAGACGGCTCTTCTTGGAAATGGAAATGGTTTCTCTTTTCACGCTTTGCTTGGAGAAGGGCCAGGCAATGGCAAATGAATAGCTAAAAATAGGGGAGAATTTAGAAACAGAAACAGAGGAAGAAAAATCATTAAGGGAGATGGATCTGGCCCTAAAAGCTGAGGATGCTGTTTGTGTCTTGGCAGAAAGCTCTTAAAAATGTCTGCTAATTCCGTGTACAGACAGCCAGTGGCAGTTAGGAAGCCAAGAGAACCTTTGTGCATGACAAGAAACAGGATTCCTGATTACTCCTGACGGAAGGGTTTTACACAGGTGGCTGCCTATGTATCATAAGTAATGAATTAAGCTCTTCATTGTGGTCGAAAGTGTATTTATAGAGATGTGTGGGGTGGGGAGGATGAACGCGTAGACACCAAGCAGGAACATAAACATTTGGTCTCCTTCATGATGACCTTCCCTGGAAGGGTCTGAGCACATCTGTCTCATCCCTTTCATTCCCCAATTTCTGGGAAGAAATTTTCAGCCACATGGAAAGACATTGTTCACCTTCCTGAGCATCTTAGTTCACTGTTACTCTTAGAGAAGAAAAACAAGGATTGAGAAATCACTCAATGCTGTGCACCTTTCTGCAGCTCATCTCCTGAAGGAAAATGGGCACAAACACAGGAGGGTGAGTGAAAGCGAAGGAGAGAGAAACGCAGGTCATAATAGCCATCGGTTTGGCTTCATATCCAATGCAGGCGAAAATCCAATTGACAGCTGTTTACTATGTCACTGCAACCCAAAATAAAACCTACTGGGTTTTATGTGCAAGCGGAGGGGCAGAGGACAAAGCAGGGTGAGACCTTTATGTGAACATACATAGGCTATGACTGTCTCTGTATTTCTGATCACGGGAAAACAGTAGAAGGAACTGCATGAGAGAAACTAAAATACTTGAAGATGGCTCTGTCTTATCAAAGTGGGGCCTGGCAATCTGAAGAGGGCTCATTTGATTTGTCTGGAAAAACATAAACTGGGTCTCAGCCCTGGCACCTCATTTTGCAATAGCGTCTGTAACTAAACCCAGCAGCCTTGCACTAGGAAATGCAGTGGTTAAGCGGCTTTGAGTCTTTCTCTCTATTCGTGGCATGACATCTGGTTGCTCATCCATAAAATGGGAATCGAGCTCAGAGGGTGTGAGCAAGAATAAAGGAAATTAATTACTGCCTGTGAATCATCTCGCATGACCCGTGACATAGCAAGCACTTTCTGTGAGTGGTTACCATGATTAACATTCATAATGCCAGCAGAATTAAATAGCGGTAGTTATGCTGATATTAGGGGCTGATTATTTTCACCTATGAAATAAATTCCCTGATACCGCTGGCTTTGAAAAAACAAACGAACAAAACAGGAGCAGAGGCTTTGGGGTGAAATCAGCTGCCAGAGAGTGACGAAGCGAATTTCCACTCACCATGGGCAACAGAACCAGGAGGCTAAAAAAAAAGCAGTGGGCAGAATGTTCTAGATCACTGAGCTCACAGTACTTGGAGCAGAAACAGGAGGTCAAGAAGGAAAATTTAGGTGAATCAATTGCCTGAGGGGAGGTCACAAACCTGAGCATGAAGGTGGAGCCTCTGAGGTTCTACTGATTTCTCCTTACCTTTTCTTCTTTTTTTCTTAAAGGGATGAGAAAGATGTTGTTATGTGAAGGATTTCGGCAAGGGTGAGATGTGGCTGGGATAAACTGGGTACATGTCTCCTTAGGCCCGAAGGCCTCCAACTTTGACATGGGACGGCCCCGGTTTTAACTTTTGTCCTGCCTTTTCTTCACTATGCCTAAATAACAGAACCTCTCGGTCTCCACTGCTTTGTCTGTAAGATGAGGGCAATAGGAGTGCCCGTCTTAAATGTGCAATAAGTGGTGGCTATGATTATGATCAGTACATACTTAAATCGGGGGATGTCACTCTTCACTTTGATTCTGGTTCCAGAATCGGGATGAACATCGAGGTTGGGAACATTTCTCATACCGGAGCCATCATCTCCTGGTCGCCCTCGGAGCCCTGCCTGGAGGACTATTACCATATTATGTACAGGCCCACCTGGAACAGCATCTTCTCTGGCTATCTTCGTTACAGCTTCCACCACGAGGAGAAGGTGCCTCGAACGATCAGCTCCGTGGTGCTGGAACATCTCGCCCCTTCCACTTTCTACTTCCTGTGCATCAGCTGTAAGAAGGCTGCCTTCCCTCACAGGCACTACTGCACAATGTTCCACACCTTGGATAAGAGTCCGCTGGCTGCTGGAAGCTCCCTGGTGGACCCCCAAATCTCCCTTTGGGTGCTGATGGCCATTCTACTGGCCTGCTTCACAGCCGTCTTGGCCTTCATCTGTCTCCAGTTCTGGTGTGTCCGCTACCATGAGCCGCGATGGTCTTACAGAGCTGGCCAGATGGAGGAGGCCAATGGGTTGGTGAGATGGCCAGAGGAGGCCCCAGCTCTGGGTCAGAGGGAGGAAGACCTGCAGGGGCTCCCCCTGGTGGAAGTGCCACGCAAGAACTCCAGAGATGGAGCTGAACCGGACGGGGAAATCAACCAGGATGCCTCTGATGCGGGTGCCTTACAGAGGGAGGGTGGTGACCAACTCGCCACACTGCCTCATTGTAGGGAATAAGAGCGGGGAGGAGAGGGCTCACATCGTGTAGCCTAAAGCTTTCCACACAGTAGGTCTTTTGTACAAATGTGTCTATAGACTACCCATTTCTCTCCCATTGGGTCACCTGGGTTGGGTGAGTGCCCCATGACAAAGCTTCTTAAGCTGGAAAATGTATCCCCCAGGGTATGCCAAGGTACAAACAGGGCATCTCTGCAGCAGTGTCCACTCAGGGGACATCGTTAAGAACTGAAAACATTATTTTAACATTAAAACAGATACGGATATGTTATAAAGTAGAAAGCAGAAATTTGCACGACTGACATGAAACAGTACTTGAAGGAAATGTTTGGGTTGCAGGTAGGCTCTCTGAGGTACACTTTTGGGCAAAGGCAGATGTCCAGTTTCCTCTGCCCTTGAGGGGATTATTTGGAAAAATGTGAGAAGCTTCTTTTAGGCCATCACACACCACCTGTCTCTATTTTTTTAAACCATGAATTATCTTTACTATTCATACTTTCCTTTAAATTGACTCATTTTTAAGTGTAAACTTATTTTCAAAGACAGCCTTATCTTATTCCATAAGTGAAAAGCCAGCACCCTCCTGCTACAAACAGAAGGGACCAGATGTAAGAATAAACATTGTGAAAGTAAGATAATATCCAGTCTTAGCTTCTACCGCCTGCCAGTGACTCTGAGCTTCATGCCTGCTTGCTTGTCTTTGATAAAAAGAGATCCAGTGTTGGAGAGGTAATAAAGACACATTAGTACCAATATTTGTCTTTCTTCTTGACATAGCATAAGGTTTGAAAAGAGAATCGAAAGGGGAAGTGCTATTTTTACTTTGTAAGTCCGTGTTAGTTTCATTTGAGGTGAACCACCTCAAATGCTGTCAATCAGCTTCCCTCGATTTGAGAAAACTGCCTTGAGCAGACCAGGCTGGTTGTTCTGGAGAAGATGCCTGTACTTTCCCAGCATCATCCTAAGACCTTCCAAGTGCCCTCTTATATCTACGGAGGACAAAATTCCAGAATCACAGGACGACACTGCTATGAATCAACTGAGAAACAGCAGGAGCTGAGAGGCCAAGACAAGAAGCCCCACATCCCTATTTCCTTGCCCCCTCAATAAAGTAAATCCTCACCTGACTGCTCAGCCTTCCCCACTCAGCATCCAGTCTCCACAGTCTGCTTTTGCCCTTATTCCTGCTACTTGTGAACAAATAAAGATGCATATACTTGCAGATGTTTCTGCTTGGCTCTCATTGCTGCCTTTTCCCTTTCTTTTTAGAGACAAAGTCTCACCCTGCCACCCAGGCTAGAGTGAAATGGTACAATCATAGCTCACTGCAGCATCAAACTCCTGGGCTCAAAGGATCCTCTTGCCTTAGCCTTCCAAGTAGCTGCTGGTGCATGCTGCCATGTCTGGCTAATTTTTTAATTTTTTTTTTCTTGTAGAGGCAGGGTCTTACTATGCTGCCCCGGCGGTTCTCAAATTCTTGGTCTCACGTATCCACCTGCCTCAGATTCCCAAAGTGCTGGGATTAAAGGCATGAGCCGCTGTGCCTGGCATTGCTGCCTTTATCTCTGCACCTTCATGCTCGTCTAATTCAGGGACACTTTTCTATTTGCTTTTTCTCACCAACCGTCTTCCAGGCAGGGTGGGGCAGGACTACTTACCTTGGATCCATAGAGGTAATAAGGCTGGACGTTGGCAGGTTTGTCTCGTTGTGGTTCTTGGGTGAAAGGAATGGCAGTCCGGACAAAACTAGTAGAAGCAAAGCGATGGGGAAGAGTTAAAATGGTTCTGATATTCTTCTTCATGGGACACAGATAGCAGGAGCGCTTCCTGACCGGGTGAAGGTTTGCACTGGTGCAACTGCACTGTTGGTTAGGTGACTATAAAGGTACTAAACTCTTCCAACATCTTCCCATTCAACTACTGTCACCTTTCCATAGATGGGAAAACTTCAGTCTAGATTCCTGGGCTCAACAAGGGGCTTGTGGCTGCTCAGAAGGACAGTAGGCATGTAAGTTAAGAGTGGGGTAGGCTTGAACATGGCTTTCTCTGGAGCTCCATTCCTCTACCTCCAGTTTGGTTTCTTGAGAGCAGAGTTCAGCAAACTCTTTCTCAAAAGAGCCAGGCAGCAAATATTTTCAGCTTTGCAAGCCAGACAGTCTCTCCTGCAAGTACTGAACTCTGCTGTTGCAGCATGGAAGCACCCACAGACAGTAATAAACAAATGGGCGAAACCGAGTTCCAATAAAACTTTATCAATTACCAATCATTTTCACCTAAATATTATTATTCTTTGGACTATTTCCCCTCAACCACCCAAAAGTGCGAATACTATTCACAGCTCATGGGCTTTACAAAAACAGTCAGCAACTAGATGTGGTCTGTGAGCCACAGTTTGCTGCTCCCTGCTCAAGAGCGTTAAAACTCCTAAATCTTTACAGAACTGGAAATCTATCTCACTTAGTGTATGGATTCAGGTGGATTTGTGCACATCTCCCATATCCTTCCATTCTTTCAACACATACTCATTTAATACTGGCCTGAGCCAAGCCTTAGGGATACCTACAGGATCTGAAGATGAATACATTTTTTTGCATCCTTACATACCTATTTTGTATGTAAATATATATGCCTCACCTCTTCCACCAGGTTATGAGCCTTTGTTGGGATAAAGAAATTAGGTCTTGCCTCCCCTAGTGCCTGGCCCCGGGCTGTGTACACTTTGCAGGAGGCAAGTTCCACTTGTTATGAATATGTGTGCTCTGTTATGCATATGTATGCTGTTTTGCATGCATGCTTTCAGATATGTGGATATCCTTACAAGCATACAATCTAATCACGTCACCTCCTTTCCTCAAATTCTTTCAGGGTTAATAAAAATGTAATAAAAATTGTACAAGCGTACAATCTGATGTCACCTCCTTTCCTCAAACTCTTTGAGGGTTAATAAAAATGCACGATCCTGCCCTGGCCTCTAGGGTACTGCACAATCTGTTCCTGTGTTATCTTTCCCACCCGACTAGTTCACTCTCATCAACCTCTTAGAGAAACCCTTGGACACTTGCCTGGAATATTCTTCTCCTGCCTTTTTGCCTGAATTAGTCCTACTCATCCTTTGCATCTTAACTCCAGCATTACTTCCTCAAAGAGGAAGCCTCCCTTGAGGTTTGCATGACTTTTTGGACTAAAATAGGTGGTGCTGTTACCTCTGTCACGGCCCTATGGGCTTTCCTTCATCTTCTTATTCACTGTTCATAATGGTACCTTTGTCATGTGATTGTTTGATTACTCACATCTTCCTCTAGCCTGAAGACTCAAGAGGCAGAAAGGTATGTGTTCACCAGGGCATGCCCCATGTTTTACTGGGGCAGTAAAACACCCAAATGGGCAACTTCAGAATAGTACTAGAAAGAGCTCATCAATGAGAAGACCTAATTGTTAATCACATTCAACTGCCAACCAGCTCTGTGACCTCAAGCAAGCGACAGAGCACAGAGCCTGTGCCCAGGAGGTGCTCTGAGAGACACCTGTTGCAGGAACCACTCACATGTGTGCTGATCCTAGTTTGGAAGAGGCAATGGTCACTCTCCCAATCCCTGCCCACCCGCCTCTGCACAGGGACTCCCTTACCGGTTCGTGGACCCGTTGTAGCAGTAGTTGGGGAGAAAGTCAAAGTTCAGTTCCCAGAAGACATGCAGGGTGATGCGGCCGTAGGGGGCGGACACATTGTGATTGGCTTCCCGGAACATGGCATCAAAGCTGTCCAGCGTCATGTGCTTACAGAGCAGCCGGTGCGTGAGCCGGTTAATCTCCAGCAGCCACTCCAGCTCCTGCCCAGAGAGAGAGCCCACAACTGCTGAGGACTCGCTTGTAAGCCTTACATGTGTGTGCTTTATCTTACTGATTCCGTTCACGCAAGTGACAGCTGCTCAGACAACTTCTCGACCATCTACATGGGAACTAGGACCCTGTAGTAGCAGGTGACAAGGTTTCCTTCTTCTGAGAAGTGGAAGGATTGTCAGACTATGCTAGGGCCAAGGTAGAGGAAGGGGAGGCTGCATGCCTACCCTGTGGAAGGAGACCATGAACCATGTGCAAATCCCCTGATTACATCCCTTTGGGTAGAGAGCAAGCTTACTTGCTTTCCAGTTTCTGTATCAGTGAGAAAAAAGCAATAATAAGAGCTACCAATGATTAAGGGCTTACTGTTAGGTTGAACCCTGTAGTGTTACTGTTTTTTTAAGGTCAAATACTCGCAATTTTGCATGGTTCGACCAAATCAGTATGTGCCAGTTTTACATCAACTTATTTAAAGCTTATCAAACCCTATGAGGTCAGAACTGCTGTTCTTATTTTACACATATGGAACCTGAGGCTTTGAGAAGTTAAGTAACTTGGCTTCAAATCCAGGAGGCTCCAAAGTTCACATTCTTAACCGCCATATACTCTAACAGCTATAGAAATTTTAAAAAGAGGTGGGAGCAGAATGCCTCATCCTTTGGAGTATAGGCCCCTCGAGGTGTCACATAGGGGTGGCAAAGGCATGGCTAGAAGCCATGGGCAAGCAGTCTATAATCAGCTCATAATGACCTGAAATCTATGTGCACTGTGGGCCCTGAATGAAGAACTCCCATCTTCAGGCAAAGTGGAATACTTCAGTGGACAGTGTCTGCACACAGCAGGACATGGCATTTGTTGGGAAATGAAAGAAGAGTGTCACTCTTTCAACACGCTTTGGTTTCTCACTGTCCTGTAACTTCCCCCCACTGCTTTCAAAAGGAACCAAAGCACAGTCTTGTGTAGAGACAGAAAGCACCTGAGGCCACTCCTGTGTTGTTTTGGTTAAGCCATCTTTAAGATAGGTACAATGGTCCCTCATTCATAGGCAGGGGAAATGGAGGCCCAGAAGGTTAAGTAACTTGCCCAAGGTCACCATAACATGGCTTAGGATGTGAATCCAAGTCTCATTCCAAATCATGTGTTCTTGGTCCCTAAGATACAGTTCCCTGGAATAAGGATGCAAGAGCTATGAAAGTCCTCTGAAAGGCAAAGATGGCTTTACAACATAAAGGCTAAAAAAAACATTGGCAAGGCCAATTCATTAGAGCATGGCCAGGTAGGATGGCCATGGAGTCAGCTGTAATGGCTGGAATATGTCCACAGGAGGCAGCCTCATGCCAGAGATTCAACTGCATTCTCATCAGCCACAAAGACCCCTGGATGGAGACCAGGGTATGGTCAGGTGGAGATCCCAGGCTATGTTTCCAATTTTTGGAGCTCTGCCTCTCTGAAACTCAGATTCTGTGGCTGTAAATTGAAATGTGCAGAAATGGTTGAAGGCTTGCAAACATACACAGCTAAAGAAACAGACAGGTCAGGAAAGTGGGATCAACTGGGGTGAGGACAAAGTTTGGGGAGTGGGTCCATCTATGGGAAATTGAAGGGCCCTGCCCAGGTAAAGGTGGAGCTGCTACTTCTGATACCCCATCAGACTGCTGCCATATTGGAGTGGGGGATCAGAGATGGCAAATCCTGCAATTTTTCAAAACAAGATCAGAATTTCAATTCTGGAACAGGATCCAGAGGAGTAAGTTTCCAGTCATTGTGTACGATGAAGTAAATGAAGGGCAGAATACAGATCCAGCTTTCTGATTCTGTCTCCTGGGGGCCTGGCTAGCTGCAATATGTCTTTATTCTGATTCACTTAGAATGGGTACTAAATAAATGAAAAATACATGAAGTAAGCACTGCCGAGTTTATTTCTAACATTGCTGAGTCCCCTGGCACACTGTGGTGCCTTGTTACTGGGAAGACGACTGAGAAGCAGGGGAACAATTTCTGTGTTATCGTTCTGTGACTTTAGCAGTCTCATAGCAGGAGACTGAAGGATAGACAGTGTCTGCTGGAATTGCAGGTCCGCTTCTTCCTGCACATTATATAACCCAAACGATATTTCTGCATCACATTTTGGATTTGTTCTCCTGGCCTTGAAATCAGAAGAGGGCGTGTGCCTGCCGGATGCAGGGCTCAATGTACCAAAGCATGGAAAAGGCTTAGAAGGCCACATGGGCAGTTAAGGGGTCTCCTAAGAGGACGACAGCTTTCCACAGTAAGGCTGGTTTACTAAAGGCCAACGCAGAGAAACAGAACTGGGAAGTAAAACACCCAAATGGGCAACTTCAGAGTAGTAGCATTAAGAGCTCTTCAATGAAAGACCTGATTGTTAATCACATTCAACTGTCAACCAGCTCTGTCACCTCAGGCAAGTGAGAGAGCAAAGGTCTCCAACTCAGTACAGTGAGGCCTGGTAGGTCACACACATAAATGAAGCCAGCCAGTGGGGCTGTGTGAGCTGAAGAAAGCATAGCCCATCTCACAGGATCTTCCAGGCATTGCTGGACAGTCGTTACCATCTGGGAATGCTGGTCTGGCTTTGCCAGAGCTCCTGCAGTTTTATTGAATTCTTCCAAATGTTAAATGTTGGCTCAAAGTTACAAATGAACTATGCCGCCTAAACAAAACGATGCCCGTTTTCAACTTCAGCATAAGGTCTTGCTGAGACTCTGTTTGCTCAGCTGCAGAAAATGAGAGCGACTAACTCCCCAAATCTTTGCAACATCTCCCAGCTCGGAATCAAGTTGCCTCCCCATCTTAGAATGGAGTTTTTCAGGTGGAGGGAGAGGCTGAGGGGAACTCATTCCCCACTTTGTTTCTTGGAGGAGGTAGAAACTGCTCAGCCAGGGCCAGCAGGGGTCATCCTGACCCACCAGGAGAGCATTTCCCTGAGCTCTTCATGGGCTTCCCAGGAACTGGTGTTCTCCGGGGAGCCACTGCCCTCAACTGATAAGCGCTTTCACTGCTTGTTTTGATTTTGTTCCCAGCTAAAAGAACATTCAGTGCTTTTGAACAGGTGGGACGAGGCCATGGAGACACATCTATCCCAAATCTTTTGTTTACCATAAGATATGCGCATTATTGGAAAATTAGAAGATACAGATAAACAAAAAAGAAAAAAAATCCCACCACTCTGAGCTAATCACTGCTAACGATTTGGCTTAAAGAGTAACTCTGTTTCTCAAAATAGAGGTGGCCGAACAATTTCTCAGCAAAACGTGAGCTGTACTACAGTCTCTTGAAGTAAGTGGCCCAGGACTTAGGTGGGTGGTTAGGTCAAGTCCTAAGAAATTCTGTTGAAAATTCACCCAAAATCACTGCATTGCAGCCCCAAATTAATTTTTCTCTCATTTTTTTTTTCCAGAAGCTATTACTTATTAAGGGCTAACTATGTATCAAAGAACTCTGCAAAGCTCTTTCCAAGCAGTATCTCATTTTATCTCTATAGTAGCCCTAAGAGGGGGATTCTGATATTTCTTCCATTTCTATAGATGAGGAAACAGGCTTGGAGAAGCTGAGTAACTTGCACACGATCACCCAGCTAGAAGCAGCAGGGTGAGGACAGGGACCCCAGGTAAGACACCAGAGTCCTAGTTCAGTGTCACTTTTTTACTACTTTGTCCACTTAAAATAAAACCCACCTTTATTTAAAAATAATTTGAGGCTTATTGAAAAGTTGTAAAAACAGCATACCCTACATATCCTTTACCCAGCTTCCCCACTGTTAACATGTGGCAGAACCATAGCACAATTATCAACAGAAGGAATTTAACTTTGGTACAACACTGTTAGCTGAATGACAGGCTTTCCTCAGGTTTTACCAGTTTTCCCACTGAAGTCCTTTTTCTAAGATTCAATCCAGGATTCCATGTTGCATTTAGCTATCATGTTCCCTTATTCTTTCCTAATTTCTAACAGATTTCAGTCTTTCCTGTCTCTCAAGACCTGGATACTTTTGAAAAGTATTGTATCGTTCACTTTTTTTTTTTTTTTTTAATGGCACTTGATTTGGGTTCACCCGATATTTTTTCATAGTTAGATTGAGACTGTGCATTTTGGCAAGAATATATGATGCCAACAGCAATATGTCTTACTGGTGATATTAACTTTGATACTTGGTTAAGATGGTGTTTAATTTTCTCCATTGCAGAGTCATTCTTCCCTTTGTAATTAATAAATATCTTGGGAGAGAGAGTTTGAGACTATGCAAGTATCCTGTTTCTTCTCAAAGATTTTTTGGTTTAAAACATTTTTTTGGGTAAGATATACATAAAATTGAACATTGTAACCATTATTAAGTGTGCTGTGGCATTAACTACATTCACATGGCTGTGCAACTATCAGCCCCATCCTTTTCTAGAAGTGAAACTCACCTTCTCCAACTGAAACTCTGTATCCATCAGACACTATCTCCCTCTTCCCTGGCAATCACCATCCTACTTTATGTCTCCATGAATTTGCCTACTGTAGGAACCTCATATAAGAGAAATAATGCAACATTTTTCTCAAAGTTCTGCCCACTTATTTTAGCATCCATTGATGGCTCTTGCCTATAATCTTTATTATGTTCTAATGGTGATTTTCCATTTCCTATTCCTTCTTTTCATCTGCTTTTAAAAGCACTGAAGTCTGCCTTTGATTCACTAAAAGAACAACCAGTCCAGTTTACTCTAATTCTTGAAGAGATAGAATTAGCAGAGAACTGTTTAAATTGCTGTTTTCTGGAAGAGAGGAGTAGGCCTATTCCAGGCTTGTGCATCAGGACCAGTTACATAATCTGCAGGGTACAATGTTTAATGAAAATGTGGGGTCCCCTTGTTTAGGAATTTCAAGACGGTGACAGCAAAGCAGTAAACCAGCTGCAAAGCCCTTCTGTGCCCTGTGCTACTGCATAGCCGTGAAGCCAATCCTCTCATGCAATTCTCCCTAGCTTCTTGGGACCACTCACCTACTTGCTCAGTTTGCAGAATCCTAGGAACACGCAGCTGTGTCTGAGGGTGGGCCATCTCTAGAAATCTCAGGGAGACCCCCTCCACTCTATCGTTCCCAAGGCAATCAGGAACATAAGATTATTCTTATTCTGTGTAAGTCTTTCTTTCCCAGCTCCATTCAGATGGGAAAGAGACTCACTGCCCCTCTTGAACTGGCCCAGCACTAGACTAACTACAATCCCCACCTAGGCTTCTAGTCTGAGAAATCCCAGAGCAGAAATCCCAACAGCTCCCAGATTCTTACCACAATGGAGGTCAGGTCCTCACTCTCAAAGCGGCTGATAGCCTGGTCCAAGGATTTATACATGGCGGCAGAGATACGCTGGGTAATGAGTCTGTTCAGGTCAATTGATCTACCCAACAGCTGGATGAAGAGAGAGAGAGAAAAGTTACTTAATATTCACACTGGGCAGGTGCAGTGGCTCATGCCTATCATCCCAGCACTTTGGGGAGCCAAGGTGGGAGTGAGACAGCCAGGTGGGGGGCAGGGTCCCTGAAGAAACTCCAACCAGCCTGCCCACTGAGATGGAGCCTCGGGAAGTTCATGTTTGCAGCAGGGAGGAGCCTGGCCACTCCTCTTCCTGTGTGGAACCTGGGATTCCAATGGCCTAATGGGAAGTGCTCTAGCGGGAAGCGCTCTAGCAGAGGGACTCTGGCCTTGTGACTGTCCCTGTTTCCCTACTTTTTTTACTTTTCACCTAATAAAACCCTGCTTTATCCACCCTTTAAACTGTCTGCAAGCCTAAATTTTCATGTCCATGGGACGGACAAGGACCCTGTCTTTAGGTGAACTAAGGAAAAGTCCCACAACAGGAGGATAGCTTGAGCCCAGGAGTTTGACACCAGCATGGGCAACATAGTGAGACCGTGTCTCTACAAAAAATTTTTAAAAAGGCCAGGTGTGGTGGTGTACACCTGTAGTCCTAGCTACTTGGGAGGCAAGAGGCCAGAAGACAGCTCGAACCTAAGAGTTTGTGGCTGCAGTGAGCTATGATTGCACCACTGCACTCCAGCCTGGGTGACAGAGACAGACCCTTTCTCTTAAAACAAACAAAAAAAGATTCACACTGACAACCTGACAACTATGTGCATGCACTGATAGGAAATTGCATTAAAATTATAAAGGACATAACTGGGACAGTTTCTATTCTGATTTTATAAGAGAATGTCCTTGTTATTAGGAGATACAGGCTGAAGCATTCAGGGGTGAAATGTCATATTTGGCAACTTAAACTCTCAAATAGTTAAGAACAGCAGTATGTATATTCATCACACACACACACTGTATAAGTGCTAGAGAGAAAATACATACATGAGAGAGAGAATGTGAACAAAATATGGTAAAAGATTAATGCTTGCAAATCTGGCTACAGGGTAAATAAGTATTCATCGTATTATTCTTTTGACTTCTCTGTAGGCTTGAAATATATGAAGTTTAGGAAAAATATTTTTCATTCAGGCTGTGGGAAGGGGCTCCAGGTAGGCTCTGGCTTCCCATAAATGTTGCTGTTGGCATCCTAACTCTAGCCCTAAGATTCTTCCTGCATCTTTTCTGTGCTCAATTCAGTCACCAGGGCACAGCAAGCACCTCAGCAAGGGCCCACTTTGTGCCTTCAGGAGGGAAAATTTAAAATCAAGAGAATGAAAGTCTGATTACAGGATGGAAAATACAACTTAAGGTACTTTCTGCTGGGGTACACGCAGGCTTTACTGCAGATGTTACGTAGAGGGCAATGAACATTTGTCGAGTACCTGCTGTGTCCACAGTGCTTTGCTAGGTACCAAACGATTATTCTTAAGTGTTTTATTTTTCCTACTTCTCTTTTGGCATAAATTTTCTACCAACCAACTAGAGCCCCTTATAGTCATCTCATGCACACATAAAGCCCTCAGTATTTAATATCCTGTGGCTAATTCTGGCTGCGTTGTAACGGATAGCAGTAATCTTCTGAGAAGCTGAAGGAAAAGCTCTCATTGAGCCCCTGCTGTTGGCAGAAGTAAAGATTCTATTTTTCCCCCTCTTAACGATTCTCCATTTCCCTTGGATTTCTCATAGCAAGGGGAATATCCATATTTGAGATGAATCCTTTGCTTTTCGCCTCTGGCATGGTCTTAGCCTCAGCCCGGCCCTTTCACAAAGACCAGGACCACATAGTAGCACACGGATATCACAGCATAAAGGCCATTTTGCCACCTGCTTGGCCCACAGCAGGGCTCTGTGAGGAGGGCTCGACATCTGCCCGGCCATCTCTTCTGTTGTCTGTCTGCCTCACATTAACATTGTTAAATGGGGATGTTTCTCAGTTCCTAGCAACGTTTCCTCTCTATCCAGGGTCAAATGCTAGTAGAAACCAACTCTGCACACACACAAAAAAACAATTTCCACCATGGATTTGCCCTGATATGCTTTCCTTTCAAAAGCACCACCGTCTTCCTCATTTAGAGCAGCACTTGGGCCCTGTTCAGGGGCAGATTTACCCATCTCTGAGCGGCAGCCCCAACTGAAAAAGGTGAGCTGCAGCTTATGATGAGAAGACAAAGGCTTTGATTGTCATGACTTGTGAGAGGTCGGTTATAGATGGGTAGAGAAGCCCAGGACTTGAACCAAAGGAAGCCCAATGCCCCCGTACTGTTTGTGAGATTCTGAGGCTGTGCTTCCTGACCTCAGAAGCCCGCACTGGGCATGCAGGGCAGACAGTACCCAGGCCTGATTTCTGATCTCTATGCTGACTTCACGGCTGCTCTCTCCTGCCCCTTTCATCTCCATGGTGGCTTCCTCTCACCATACCTGGACGTGTCTCTGCTTCAGCAGTGTTTCATAGCGATTGGACGGTGGATATGGAATGATAACTCCATAATTCTTACATTCAGCTCGAAAACGTTTATCCAACAGGACACTGGAAGGGATAAAAGTTAAACAAGACCAGTAAACAGACAGTGAATGACTCTCAACTGCCCAGGTACATCTATTTCAGACCATGGGATCTACCCACAGAGCATTAGCTTATGTATCTTAAGTAGAACTGTTTTCTGCTCTAGACAAGTTTCTTCAAATTTCTTTTCCGTCACAGCAGCTCAATAAGTGAAACGGAGTTTCTGAGTTAAAGATGGGCAACAAAGAAGTTGAGCCACTTTCCTCTTATTTATTTACCACAAAACCAATTGAGTGCATGCTTGGTATATCCCAGGAAACATTCTGGGCACTGGGAATACGAAGTTCCTGTCCTCATAACGCTTATATTCTAGTGAGGAAAGACTGATAATATAAACACAAACAGAGGAATGAAAAAATTTCAGATAATAGGTAAGAGTTGCATAGTGTTTATTATTTCCCAGGTACTTGAAACACACACACACACACACACACACACACACACACACACACACACACATTTCATTTTAAATCTCACCACAACCCTATGAGCTGGGAGTGTTATTATCTCTCACACTGACGCATGGATTGCAGAGTACCAAGTGTCTTGAAAATAATAAAATGGGACCATTTGGAGTTAGGAAGTCAGGCAAAGTCTGTCTAAAGAAGTTTTGCTAAACAGAGACCTGAATGATAAAATTGGCAAGATCTAGAGGAAGACTATCATTGACACAATGAGCTTGGTTATGTTTGAGAAAAGGAAAGACAGCCAGTGTGGATCAAGTACAGGGTAGGCTTGAGGACATGGTGCAAGATGAATTTATAACATCAGACCAGGGGCCAGGCCAGGTAGGGCCATGCAGGCCATAGTAAAGAGGCTAGGTGTATCCCAGACATAACTAAAAGTCATTTAAAGGTTTTATGCAAGAAAGAGACATCATCTAAATGTACATGTCTAAAGTAGTAGCCACCAGCCACATGTGCCTACTGAACACTTGAGATGTGGCTGGCCCAAATTGAGACGGACCGTAAGATACACACTGGATTTTGAGGACTTAAAAAAAAGAAAAAGAAAAATCTCTAATAATTTCTATATTGAGTATAAGTCAAAATTACAATGTTTTGGATATGGTGGGGTTAAATAAAATATATTATTAAAATTAATTTCACCTGTTTCTTTTCCTTTTAAAAATATGTCTACTAAAAAAATTAAAATAACATCTCTGGCTCACATTTGTGGCCAAATGGCATTTCTAATTAACAGGACTGACCTAGCTCATTGTTTTCCTCCTTGGCTTTCTTCAGATCTCTCAACCTCCTCAACTTCCCATACTTTAAAAAAATCACTGATCTTACAGGGAAGGGTGTACATAAAAGCCCATATTTCATATGAAGGAAGACCCAGGGTTCGACACGCCTGAGTCTGTTTATATAGATGATGAAACAGCATATTTGGAGTCAGAATTGTCTTATAGAAGCCAGAAGCCCAACTCACTGTTACAACCACATCCCATTCAATCCACAGATGCCTATTAAGTGACTACTTTGTGAAAGGCTGTGTTCTCTGCTTCCTCTGAAATCCTACATGCATGCTTTTTTTTCTTTTTTTTTAATTAAAAAAAGAAAAAAATAACCGTTAATCAAAAAGTCTGATTAAATTCAAAATTAATGCAAACTCTTAAAAATTTTCTGGAAAAGTCAACAGGGTGCATCATAGAAAAGCAGGCAGCTGCTCACAGTTATCTGGTGGAAAAGTAAGTTGCAAACTTACCCGAGCTGCCCAAATGATTATCAAGCCAAGTTTGTTTTTCAAAAATAGGTTTTAAAATATACCAAAGAAACTATACAAAAATTTAACAATGAAGTTAAAGTATATAGCAAAAAATAAATATGACAATACACATGAATAATGTATAAAAGAAGCCTTTCGATCCTAGAAAACTAAAATCAGGAGAACTTACTGAAGGGTAACAAACATAAACTGAGGACTAATAGCAAGGAACAATCTTAAACGTTTCCCAATGACTGACTAAGCCTCAAAAAGACAGCTTAGAAAAACAATTAACATGTAGTTTTTTTCCCTAGCCAATTCAGTTCTATTTAGATAAATCTGGTGACCAGTCAATGCGTATATAAGTTAATTTCTTTCTACTCAATTACTACCATTTTTTTCTTTTTCACCTTTCCCCTAATTTCCTCTGGCAACACTTTTCCTTTGGTTTGATCAGCTGAACTCAAAAGGTTTGGTACCTAAAATGAGTATCAACTCTTATTGGAACAGTACTTGGGAAATGCAATCCTAGAAAAGGCAAATGTTTAACCGAGGGCGTGACAAAGTTAAGCGTCCATTCTCCATAGGACAATGTCTCCATGTTCACCACTAGGTTAATGGCTGCGCTTGGCTAGATCACATGACCCTGCATGATAGTGGAATGCTCCCTGGCAAGGTACTGCAGGTGTGTGCACAAACACCCACCCATTTAAGCTTTTAATAAATACAAAGCATCATTTTAAACAATTTCAGTGGAATAAACTAAAAATATTGCATTTCTATTGGCCTGCTTTGCTTCTTAAGCTGGCTTGGAGTGTTGTCCGTGACACATAAGTCACAATAGTTAATTACTGGCTACTCCAACCTCTTTAGGCTTCACCACTTCTCACTCTTCAAGCCTCAGCACCTTTTTTGCAGCAATAATGGTATTCTTCATTAGCATTGCCACTGTCATGGGGACAACAAGTCCAGGAACTGGAGTGATATAACCAGCTTTTTGTCTGACTCCTTCAAAATCCACATCTCCAACCAACTTGGGTTTGGCAGTTATGGGATCGTGAACTCTATTTATTCCCACATCAATAACTGCTGCTCCTTCCTTGATCATATCTGCTGTGATCAGATTTGGAATGCCTGCAGCGGATATTACAATATCTGCAAGAATTGTATGCTTCTTCAACTGCTGTTTGGGAGTATATCGATGAGATATTGTAACAGTGGCATCACCTCTGGGATGTTCATGTGCCCTGTCTGTGTGCAGTAACATTGCAATGGGCATTCCAACATTTTTTAACCCTCCAGCCAAGCACATTCTTCCAGCTGGGTTGGAATGCCAGTTCGCTTGATTATTTCCCACACACCCCATGGAGTAGCCGGTAACATGGAATCCTGGTCCAAACACATTTGCCCTACATTAATTACATGACATCAACATCCTTGTCTGGAGAAACAGCACTGCAGATCTTTCTCTCGTCAATATGCTCTGGAAGAGGCAGTTGAACAAGGAGGCCATCTATGTTATCATCATTATTCAGTTTATTGATTAAATTCAACAATTCTTCCTCTGAAATTGAAGCCGGTTTCACAACTGTCTCCCTGTTGATTCCCACATCTGCTGCTGCTCTGGTTTTGTTGAGGACATAGGAGTGATTGCAGGATTCTGGACAAAGAGGATCATGCTCAGGTGTGGCCGCTTATTGCCTGAGGCCACCCACTCTTCCACCTCCTGCTGTCCTTCCTGGTTGATCTGCTGGGCCAGTTTCCTTCTAGAAATGACCACGGCTTCATTTCGAACTGCCACGAGGTGGAAGGGGCGAGGGTGGAGGGAGCATCTGTGCACAGACTGCAGCAGTCGGGCAGCCAACATGGACATGAGCGAAGGCGCAGGCATAGCCCACGCCAGTGACCATGCCGGGTGGGCCCTACATGCATGCTTTCTATACTTTGCAGCCTGTAAGAGTCACGTTGTTGAATGCACAGCCTATGTTAACAGAAACTTGGGTGTGCGGCACATCAACTCCTATTTGAAATATATCAGGGCTACTCTGGCTGCTAAAAGCAAAATGAAGCAAATCCTTTTCACAGAAAGAAAATTTATTAAGGAAAGGAACTATCCTTGGAATTACTGGTTGATATGTTTGGATTTCCAATAAGAATGGAAATAGCTACATATAAAATTTGAGGTTTTCCTTATCTGTGCTATTACAGGTTCTTGAAATGCAAGAACTCGTGAGGGTTGAAATCAACATATACTGGCAATACCCAGGAGCCTCTAAGCCAGACACATCTCTGATCCAGACTTCTTCACTGACCTCATCTGATTTGCACATACCCATTCTTCTCCAATTCATTCTTCACGCATTTATATTTTTAAGGGAGTAAACTTTCAAAAGCAAATAAAAATCGAATCAGGTCACTGTGGTACTTTTGAAACCATCTGGAGGCATTCCACACCTAGCAGAAGCAGCTACAAAACTGGTGTGCTCTGGCCATGCCCACCTCCCCAGCCACATCAGGCAGTGCTGCCCCCTCGTGGTGGTGAAGAGACACTGACATGTATGAATGCACAGGAATCCTCCCACAGCCCTGGGAGGTTGGCATGCTGTTCTCATTATACTCCCGACACAGGGGCCTTGCGCAAGCAGCTCCTTTTGCCTGCAACTTCCTGCCCCATCCTTCACCTAGTTTTACTTTTTTCACTCGTACCAACTTCGGATAAGAACTCAGACACCACTTCCGCAAGATATGGCCTTTCTAGTTCCCCGCCCCAAAGGTTTAACTGTTCAAATTTAACTGTCATATGTTCTCATGAGCTTTTGCCTCTGAGAGAGCATCTAACCTCCTTGTCACTGTGCATTCATGGGCTGTAGTCAATGTCTGTCTTTCCGGCTAGACTGCAGGCTGTGTGAGGTTAGCGCCCTATCTGCCTAGTTTCCTTTCCACTCTATTTCAGCACCCAGTCCGGGCCCGTGGAATGTCTCTGTTTTCTTCAGGTGCTAAAGAAGAAGGAAGATTTCACAACAGAAAGTCACGTCTTCCAGGTGGCAGCCTTAAGAGATCGGTACTCACAGCTCTAGGGCTTTCCTACCTGCCGGCCATGGCTTTGTAGTAAGCAAAGATCTGGTCTGCCAGCTTGTAGACAAACTGATCAAAACACAGGTTCACCTGGTAGAGAGGAAGCAGGAAACATTACTGGTGCCCATTCAGCTTTTTCACAGAAACTCAGCCAACTGAAAGAGGCCAGTCCCGCAGGACTGCCCAAAATGCATTCTGGGGAAAGACACTTTGAAGGGGAAAAAGAAGATTCTGTGGCTAATTTTGGGAGGTTTGGTCCCTTGCTCTCAGGGTCCTCAGTCAGTCAACAGACAAGGCAAAGTTCAAAAAGGCTATTGAGGAGCGGGCCTCCCCACGGCCACCCTCTTCAGCTGTTCTGAGGCCATCTGCCTGGCGGGAATGCAACAGACAGACCATCAGAACCTGTCAGTGCTCATATTCGCCCACTAACTTGGCAGCCTCCCCATCCATCTCTTCTGTTAGACTTATTTTTTTTCAATGTATTTTACTTTTCAATTTTTTTTTTTTTTTGAGACAGAGTCTAGCTCTGTTGCCCAGGCTGGAGTGCAGTGGTGTGCTCTTGGCTCATTGCAACCTCCACCCCCTGGGTTCAAGCGATTCTCCTCCTTCAGCCTCCCGAGTAGCTGGGATTACAGGCATCTACCACCACACCCAGATAATTTTTGTATTTTTAGTAGAGACAGGGTTTCACCATGTTGGTCATGCTGGTCTCGAACTCCTGACCTCAGGTGATCTGTCAGCCTCAGCCTCTCGAAATGTTGAGATTACAGGCGTGAGCCACTGCACCTGGCTGCAAATTTGTTTATGAAGTTGTCAGTCACATTTAAAAGCCCCATCCTTCAAACTTTGCTTAAATTTCTTTGGTTTTCAATGAATAAAGTCTTGCCATTTCAGTCTTATCATCAGTGATAAACTATAATGCTCAGGTGGGAAGACCCAGACACAGAATCAAACCAAATCTTCCAAAAATGGCAAAAGCAGGAAATGACCATGAGATGGGGTAAAGGTTACACTCTTACCTGCCTTCTCTTAACTAGGTAAGAGTGTAACGTCAAAGGAAACAGATCATATTTACTATCATATTTAATATTTTAAGTCTTTTATGTTTAATATATATGTGATCAACCTTCAATTCTTTTCTCACCAGATCCTCGGCCCCATAAGGTTAACGACTCAAAAAGCTTCCATATCCTTCATCTCACACCCCACATGGTATGCAGAACACAAAAGCACAGCGCTGTGTTTAGTGCTTTCCTCAGCCCTTGGTCACTGAGGCCTCTGTCCTGCACTTTGTGCTTCAAGGGTCATCAGTGGACCTCCCCCCGGGCAAAGAATCTATAGGGTCACAATGGGCGTGTGCGCTAAGGTCCCATTCTCCCCTTCTAGAACTAGCTCTGAGAAGCTTATACAGGTGGCTCAAGCCTCTTCCAGGGCCGTGTGCTCTCTTACCTGGCTTCACCTCTGGATGGCACAATGGGTGTGTGTGATCATAGGTTTTGGGTCTGGACACTGTTTTTGAGCAGAGGTGGCAGGCAGAGCTGGGGTATCTACACATGCACACGAAGCCCTTTATGGTGCAGCACAGAGTTTGGGCGTGGGAGGAGAAAGACAGCAGGCCCTGAGCTGGGTGTCTGTCTGTACTTCTGCCCTCAGAGGCTGCACAGGTCTTCTGATGGCCATGATCACAGAGAATCCTCCAGAACAAGTCACTCATACTCCTACTTTATGCTAATAGCAAGACTGGAAAAATCCAGAGTTTGGAACAAGATTAAAGGAGGAAAAAGAGAAGCACGTCACTTGCCTCAGCTTCGATCTCATCGTACAGGAACTGCTTTTTAAACTTGGTCAGAGCATAGTAAGCACTGTCGTTGTACAGATCCAAAGGGTAGAGGACATACCTGGAGAGGGAAAAACACAGCCAGCTGCTTACTAATGACCCCCCTAAAGGGAGACAGTTTTATACTTGCTTGGGAAATAGAAACAAGTTCAGAGTCAGGAAAAGACCATCTTTCAGCTGTCTCTGATGTTCCCAGTGCCTCCACCACTTAGGAACAACTTACTTTACAGTCGGACCAAAGAAATAAAAAGTTCGAGATGCAAATAAAACCAAGACTTGTAAACATTCATCTGGGACTAAAAGACATCAGGTGGCAGTTAAGAATATGACCTTCCTGATCCTGAGATGATTATTTTCTGAGCATAGCTGTTATGAGGCTGACAAGACATAGGAAGGGCAGTTGGGCTGGGAGAATTTGTCTACAAGGCTGAGTTAAATGATTCTGTCTGGCCTGAGCTCTCCCCATGGTGGGGCACACGGCCTGGTTTCTTTCCAACTTAGTGCCTCCTTCTGGAAAGAAGGAGCTCCCTGGCAAACTGCCCTCCACTTGTACCCCAGGAGCCACCTGCTGGCCCAATCCTGCCTCTTACTCCATCATAGAAGGTTCTTTGGTTTCCAGGATATGGTCCGTTAGAATCCAGGGCATTGACATCTCAATGGGGAACTGAATTCGTCGGCCCATGGTTAACTCCAGGAAGAATTCTCGGAACCAGAGCTGGGAGAGGTCGCAACATTGCTGCAGGGCTTCTGAAAGCATAAGAGAATGAGCCTTGGGTTACACTTAGCACTGAAAGACCTTAGTTCTTATTGTTTTTATTAATTTTTATTGTTATTGTCACTGTGTTAGGTACTTAGCAGGTCTTAATATTGATTAATAGATGCTGCTCTCTTTTACTTAAAGGCACACCTAACATCTACTTGGAAAATGGCATTTGTTAAGCTTGAGAGGCAGTGGTTGTGGGGTGGCAGGAGAGAAGGGGAGGCAGTGACATTTTAGAGCTTTAGATGCCCGTATAGTTCCCAACACCCTCCTATAAAGTTATTCTGGAAACCTGCAATCTAAGCATGAAAAGTACGCTCGTGACTGGGCACAGTGGCTCACACCTATAATATCAGCACTTTGGGAGGCTGAGGCAGGCAGATCACCTGAGGTCAGGAGTTTCAAGCCATCCTCACCAACATGGCGAAAGCCCGCCTCTACTGAAAATACAAAAAAAATTAGCTGGGTGTAGTGGTGCAGGTCTGTAATCCCAGCTACTCAGGAGGCTGAGGCAGGAGAACTGTTCGTACCCAGGACGCAGAGGTTGCAGTGAGCTGAGATTGCGACACTGCACTCCAACCTAGGTGACAGAGAGAGACTCCATCTCAACAACAACAACAACAAAAGTGTGTTCAGTATACTTCATTACACAAACACAGTGTCAAGATAGGCCTCAAGTGCCCACTTTCAACTGGATTGTGGCTCCTTGACCCCTTATGTGTGTTAGTTCCTAGATCCCATGCAGTTTTGAGGTCTTGAAGGCCCTTCCCTGGCTACTCTCTAAAGGAGAAATTTGTACTGTTTGTTACGATGACTCTTTTCAATGCGGGCAGACATAAAACGACTCATGTCCCTGAGATACTACTCTTCGTCTGATCAAGTTTAAAAAGCAGTTCCTGTACGATGAGATCGAAGCTGAGGCAAGTGACGTGCTTCTCTTTTTCTTTTGAGATGGAGTTTCCCTCTTGACGCCCAGGCTGGAGTGCAGTGGCGCAGTCTCAGCTCACTGCAACCTCCTCCTCTCCCAGGTTCAAGCAATTCTCCTACCTCAGCCTCCCCAGTAGCTGGGATTACAGGCATGTACCACCACGCCCAGCTAATTTTGTATTTTTAGAGTTTCGTCATGTTGGCCAGGCTGGTCTTGAACTCCTGACTTCAGGTGATCCACCCGTCTCAGCCCCCAAAGTGCTGGGATTACAGACAGGAGCCACGACACCCAGCCCATACCTCTTACTAAAAGGAAAGGAAGTGTGACAAACAAAGGATTGGGAAGTGGCTCGAGAGCCTCCCCTGCTGGCAGCAGCAAGTACTAATTAGTGCTCAGCTGTGGCTGAGTAGCAAAAGTCTAGCAACTATGTGTATGTGCATATTCTTGCTTTTGATCCCTCTCTACTAAGGACTTTATGACAAATTAGCCACAGGTATCTCCTGGACAACTTTAGCTAGGTCAGAACAGCTGAGTTGAGACTGGTGTTTCCTAACTCCAAAAGCCCAATGGAAAGTGTGCATGTTTTTTCCTTAGTGGTGATATGTGCCCCTTACGGTCAATGATCACATCCCTTTGCAGTGCCTGGCTTGGTGGTCTCAGTGGCTCTGAGAGCCCTCATCCCCTCCCCCAATGCCTTAGCGGGGGTGGGATGCAGCTCACCGCTGATGTTGAGCAGATGTGTGAAGAAGAAGGACTGTTTGTGAAAGTCCTCTATGGCGAGGACAATGGGTCCGTCGAGGCTGCTCCTCAGGGTCTTCTTGGAGCCGCTTTTGTCTGCAATGAGCGATTCAAGCATGGTCCGCACCATGTACAGCTTGAAGAAGAAAGCAAGATGAGAAGGTCAGAAGCTGGCCCTCTACCCTGGGGAAAAGGTTGCTTCATGTTGTATTTATTTATTTATTTCTGCAGGTATCTGCTTTTAAAAAGCACTGTCTTAAGGAAGCACCAGTTTAGGTTTGAGAAATAAATGCGGAACTGTGAAAACCTTCATGGCCAAACCGGGCCCCGTGGCATTCCTGGGCCAGTGGACCTGGCCACACCAGGTAGCTCCCTGCTCTGCTTGGCCAAGGGTATGTATATCAGAGGAGAACCTCATTACGTGTCACCCTGGAGTCACTCCCTGCTTTCCCAGAGGGCCACAGATGCCATGGGTGGAGCACTGGACCGGGAGTCAAAAGACCAGGGTTCAAGGCCAGGCACTGCTGCTGATTTGCTGTGTGACCTTAGGCAACAAAGCCCCCACTCTGGGCCTCAGTTGTCTTATGTAACACGAGGGGGTTGGACCAGATGCCTTCTCACACCAGTCCCTTTCAGCACTAACATTCTGAGGAACTGAGAAATGGGATAAGATCAGAATGAGCCCCCTCCCACACCTGTTCCTGACCCTCAGTGTTTTGACCCCACTGCTGAGTGCTGGCGCCCCCTTGGTGGCATCAGCTGCATTGCACAGCCTGCCGAAGTCCGGGGTAGAAAGCGGGTTAACATTGGTACTTACACAGGAGGCTACTAGACAATTAACTCCTGCTTACAGGGTGCCTTAAGTGCAAAGGATGCAAGTGCGGTGGGGTGGTTCTCTTTGCTAATCTAGATCTCTCCACATCATCTGTGTGTGAATCTTAGGGCTGGAAGGGGCCTTGAGGAGCCAGGCTAGTCCATTCCTGCTGCCTCCTCGAGAAGGGTACCCAAACCAACCCAGCCAGGCGGTGTGATACCAGGGATCGGCAGCCTCTTCGGCCCTGTGTGCCACCAGTGGGGTGAAACAAAGCCCTCGGGGACCACTGGCAGGCCTAAGACATAGATAGGAGAGAAGGAAGAGGGGATGGGAGGGCAGGAGAGACAGGGAAGAGGGAGAGAGAGAAAGAGAGAGAGAGAGAAAAGCAAGAGGTATTGTATACGATGGGAAAGCCGCCGCGACTGCCGGGGGCCGCCTCAGAGACACTCCAACCTCCCAGCAACCGCGTTTGTCTTTGCTGCCTCTGGAGCTTCCCTGGGATCTTCCCCACCACATGCCTGGCACTGATGCAGGCAGGGCGGCCACAGAAACATGTGACCCACCATCCCTGCCACGGGGCCTCCTTTGTGGGAAAGCAGCCACGGTGGCCGTCGGTGCCTTAGACAGTCCCCCATCTGCAGCCCTGTTGGGGGGCCCGTCTCATCATCCCTACCAGCCGAGAAGCGCTCTTCTAATGACGGCCTCTCAAGTCCTCAAAGGAAGAATCCACATCTAATCTGTTGTGGGTGCTGTCTGATTTATATCCAACTCTAAGTATTTGAAAAGTGGTTTCACCCATATGAAGGTGAACTCTTCTCTCATATACTTAACAGAGCATTTAATTCACCACAACAGCCTCTATCCCAACTGTGCAAGATGCCCGTGTCTACTGTGTCCTGAAGACCCCAGAGCCCTGGGTGGGTGTCAGGAGACCTGGGTTCTTGTCCCACCTCCGCCTGGGACTCACCTTGTGACTTGGACAAGTCACTTCCCCTCTCTAGACCTCAGTTTCCCCATCCGTAAGATAGGGGGAGGGCCTAGCTTTTCTCTAAGAGCTCTCCTAGCTCTGGTGGTCTAGGAGTTTATTCAACACGTCTGTGCCACCTAGCATGACCTGGTGGAGGTCAGGGGTGGGGGGATTCACTGCTGGAGACCCACCCTTCTCATATCGTCTACCCAAATACTCCTTCCTCTTCTCTCCTTTTCTCTCTGCCTGTTGAGCCCCCTCCTCCTCCTTTCCAGTGTCTTTTGTGCCTTGTCTGTCTCCTGCTCACTCATGTCTTAAAACTTACAGAAACACCTGGAAGCCCTACTCAATGTCCCCAGGCCCTCAACCCTTGATACTACACGGAACTGTCTGCAGATGCTTCCTTGGGGCGTCCTACAACCAGCAGGTGAGATGAAAACCGGCAGAGGGCTGTGAAGCCAAGGGGGGTTGGGACGGCCCTGCCGAGAACCCTCCTCCCCCTGTCCCAGCCCCCAGCACAGACACAGACACACACACAGGGAGAAGGGTAGGGGCGTGGGCCTCAGATGGTCCATCCTGGGTGATTCACAGCAGAGAGAGGCTTAAAGGTCATGGGAAGTGAGGCCTGTGAGACCCTTAAACCTGCAATGAGAACCATCTGCTCTTTTTAGTACCTCAAAAATATTACCAGAAACTACCTATCCTTAAGCAGGTAGCAGGGATTTAACTAAGATACCCAGATTATTGACTTCTTTCCTATAATGTTATGACTGCTCTGGATAGGCCAGGGTTCAAGGCCAGGGTTCAAGGCCAGGCACTGCTGCTGATTTGCTTGTGCAGAAGCTCTGGCTGGCAACTCTGTGTGTTTCCAAATACTAGACGTCCTCTAAGGGGACAAGGGCTTTTCAATACTTGGCACTTTTGGAAGGATGTGGAACTAAGGGGTATTTTGTTAGTAACACAATCTCATCCAAAGTTTCCATTTTACAGAGAAGATAATCAGAGCTCAGAGAGGTCAAGGTGCTTGCCCAAGATCACACAGCAAGTCAGAGGCAGAACTTTTGGGGGAAAGGGCCAGGGCTTATTAAAGAGGGACAGGATAGATGCATATAGATTCCATTTTAAACTCCTCCTGCACTTTGGAATATATACTTCATAGGACTAGAAGACAGCCAGGCTCGGTGGATGTGGTATTATCCCCATTAGCCAGGTTAAACAACTGAGGCACAGAGAGATCTGTAACGTGCCCGAGGTCACACAGGCATCTAGGACTAGAATCCAGGTCTCCTGAATCTTAAGCCAGTGGTCCTCCTTTCTATATCAGAACAAGAAGGCAGAATAAAACCAGAGCAGCCACTCAACCCTGCCCCTCCTGACCAATGCCTCCCGGCCTCACTGCCCACGGCCAGCCATGATGATCTACCGTAGCCCGGCTGGCCTCTGAGTCAACGTAGCTGGCCCGTGCCTGGAGCCACTTACCTGCGTGCTGGACGGCCCCACAGCACGCCGGGGCACCTTGATGTCAAATCCACCTTTGGGGTCCTTCTCCCCTCTCAAGCATGGGTCATTGGGGGGCTCGCGCCCTCCCTCCCAGTCACAGATGGTCTTTCGAATTGCCTGTAGGACACTGGGGAAGGAAGAATGAAGACTCAGACCAGATTTCACCACGGGAGAAAGGCTCTGCAAGCTTGTGTTTCTAGGGCCCACGGTGTCCCAGGACCACCTGCATTTGAATTCTTGGGGTGCTCGTAAAGATGCTTATTTCTGCCCCCATTCCAAAACTCGGGTTTAACAGATTTAAGGTACACTCCAGAAATCTGTGTTGAAACAAGTGTCCCACATGGTTCTGATGTCCAAGGGATGTCTGAGAACTCAGCTCTGAGCCCATCAAGTGAGACAGAACTTGAGTGAGGTAAGATGTCTATTTTTCCTTCCTGTATAGGGGGGGTCTCATTGGTCTTATAAAATCTGTGTGTGCTTAGTTTTCATAATAGCTTAGATGTGCGCGTACTTACTCCATGCTGCGTGCGCTTAGGTCTACAAGTGGACTACCACATTTCATCATCCCAACAGGCAGCAGGCAGTATTATAATCCCCATTTTACAAATGAGGAAAACTGAGGTTTGGAGAAGGTCAGTAACTTGACTGAGTTCACACAGCTAGACAGCAGTGGATATGGACTTCAAACCCACAGATGAAGGTCTAATTCATC
Organism: Cebus imitator; assembly: GCF_001604975.1. Taxonomy (NCBI): domain Eukaryota; kingdom Metazoa; phylum Chordata; class Mammalia; order Primates; family Cebidae; genus Cebus; species Cebus imitator. Next base: position 337,912 of record NW_016107931.1, on the reverse strand, counting down.
CCAAATGCCCAATCTCCTAAGGAGCCCTCTGGAGCTTGCTGGAAGGACCCGTGTGTGTTCAGTGGCTGAGTCAGTACATCCTCTCTGATGGGTACCTTGCATGCTTATGTCTGATAGCTCCTGAAGGCCTCTGAAAACCCACCTGATGAGGACGTTCTTCTTCTTCCGTACCGCCTGCCGCAGGGGCTCACGCAGCGTCACCTGGGCGAAGTCCTGCAATGCCGCATAGATGGTGTTCCTGATGGCCTGGTTGAAGACGCTCTCCATCCTGCCCATGAGCACCTGCAGGCCTTTGATCATGGCGATCACCTGGGCAGGCATAGGCCAAGGGTCAGGTTCGCCATGTCCAGCACATCAGCTGTCTACTACCCATCACCACCTCGCCAGGCGAGGCAGGGAGTGAGATGTCACCACCTCGACAGGGAGGCATGAGGCCAGTGCTACTCAAAGTGCCCGTGCATGGCTAGGTAAGAAACCTGTGCCAGAATGTACGTACATGAGCACTTTGCTTCATTCCTTGAGAAAGTCTTGCTACGAAACACAAGCGGGTTCTGGCTGCTTCTAGCAGCTCAACTAACAGCATTCTTTGCAATGCAACTGATTTTCATCCTGACATGAGCTCCCGATTTTGTTGCTGACTGCTGACAAACGGTAGCTGGCCCATGGGCCACACACTGAGCATTTTAAGTAGTGCTCTGGCTTTTGAAGGTCTCTCCATAGACCAGGACCACTCACAGACAATGTCACATAGAACTTTTTTACTACAAAATTTTCTAAAGAATTTGTACATCTGTTTTCAAAGCCATTTGGCCAGTTGCTGCTTGAGTTTACAAAATCAAAACTTCTTCTGCAGAAGTCATGGGGAAGAATGCCTCTGCTCTCCTGCTTCCCTTCTCCTTACCCTAACTCACTTACCTGTTTGGAGACATAGGGATTCAGGCGTGTGTGATGAGAAGAGCCTGGCCTGTCCTTGGCTCTCTCTTTCGGGACCTGCCTGACTGCGAGCATGTGGCCTCCCTTCTAGGTTTCTGGCCACTTCTTACAGTTACCATCCTGAGGAAAGGGGGCAGGTATCTGTGCAGCTGCTTTGCCTATTACCTAGTGGCAAGTTTAATGAGATGTAGGAGGTATAGGAAGACTGGTGTGGCCTTGGGTGAAAGCCACATTCTCTAGTCCAGCTTTATCAGCAGTGAGTCTGAACCTTTGATTCCACTGGCCTCTGACATTAATTTCTCAATTGATTCAAAAGGCATGTGGCAGATCGTCCGCCTCAAAACTGTGACACGTATCACACCCATAATGGCATGTTCCACCTTCTACACCAGACTGGAAACACACAGGACAATGTCCAGCTGCGCTGTGCACGCCCCACTGCCAGTGTCTGTGCCCATGGCGGGCAAAGTTTTTGTTGAAAATGAACGAATAAATGAATGAATGAGCTTAGACCCTAAGCCTCTTTTTTTTTCCTCTAAAACTTAAAGGAAGAAAAAGAACATTTTTAGATAGAACTGGTATGAAAACAACTCAGGAGGTGATGGTTTGCATTGGCACCAAGAGTACAACAATTTTGTTGGCGAGAGGCTTTAGTGCAGAGAAATAATGGGAGAGAAACATTAGAGGACTGTTAGATCATAACAGAATCTGGGCTACTGGCTACACATGTAACTAGGAGACTTTAGGATAAAGGAAGGAGCAAGTAATGAGGATGTCTCAGAATAACTCCAAACACAGAGGAGTGGGCAGGCCTGTTGGATCTAATGGAAAATCTTGGCAACTCCAGACCAGGCAAAGAGTTCTTAGCTGAAACCCCAAAATCATGACCCACCAAATAACCGATAAATTGGACTTCACCCAAATTAAAAACAGCTGCTCTTCAAAAGGCACCCTTTCAAAAATGAAAAGGTAAATTACTGATGAGAAAAGAATATTTGTGACACATATTTGACTAAAGACTTGTAATCTAAAATATGGAATGAATTCTCACAATTCCGTAATAGGAAGACAGAAACCCACTTTTTAAAAAATGGGCAAAAGATCTCAATACTTCATAGAGGAGGATACGTGAATGGGATCCAACACAGGAAGGAGGTAAAGAGAATTCCCAAAATAATAACGAGGAGGATCTTGGATCAGCGGCTGGGCTGCTCTAGAGACAAACCCGTGCAGACTGGAAAGGAGAGGGCTTGCAGAGGAACGGCTCCAGGAAAAAAGAACACCAAAACTCATCAAATGCTGACACGGACGGACTGTTTTGTAAGGAGTTGTACAGTTCGTTGGTATGTTGGGGGCTGCCTTTTTGATGGACTCATAGAAAACAAAACAAAACAAAGCATTGCAAATTCTATGAAGAACAAAAACTTGTGCAAGAAAATAAATGTATTCACATTAGATCATGTGGCTCAGTGATGGATGACAGTTACTTGGTCATAATAATAATAAGGTAACTATTGATTTTACCAAAAAGGGACACAAGGTATGTTGCGGGGATGGGAGGTAGGAAGGAGAGAGCTATAGCCTCATTCCCCAAAGTAGAAAATGTCATAAATTGAAAAACCAAGAAATAGTCTCATAAGCCTGTTAGAACTAGGGAGATAAGTACCACGAGGAATCACTTAACAAGTGTTTCCTGTTTGGGGACTCAGAATGGAATGACATGGTGCAGTTAAGTTACTACTTTTACTTCGTTTTATTATTAAAGGCCACACTGAACTACTTTTCAATTTTTAAACATGTTTTATGAACGCGATAAAAATGATAAAACCTCTCAATGTATAGCAAAGCAAGGACGAGAAGGAAATACAGTGACATGCTCTTGATGGCTGTGTGGGTGATGACAGGAGGCTGCGGCAAGGTGAAGGCAGGAGTGGGGTTGGGGGGGCACCTTCTAAATCACTTACAGCGCCTGTGTATCCCTTCTATTAACGAAATAAGTGCACAGACAGTTTTACAAAGTTGCATTTACCCTCTGACTGTCTCACTTTAAATAGGCTTGAGGATGACTTTGTCTTCTAGTAATGAAGGCTGCAAAACTTTCTTCCAGTTTGCCCATTAGCAATGGAAGTGCCAAGAGGTTCAGGACCACTCAGGACAATGTCAAATGTGAATATGATTTTTCTCCTTTCTGAAATTATGCCATTGAGCCTCAGTCCTTTAATGTGAAGCTTGGAGAGAAGACGCTAACCTCTTACATTTGTATGACCCTTCAACTTTTCAGGGCTCATCTACTTTCATTATCTTATTTGACAATTATTGTTTGATTCTCCACAATAACCCTGGGATGGGGCATGGGAGAGATTATTAGCCCCATTTTACAGACAAGGAATCTGAGGGTCTGAGAGCTGAAGTGACCAGAGGGCCCAGGGGTAGGACCCAGGTCTCTGATTTCTAGATTAGTCTCCTGTAGGTTTCAAATGATCCTCAAAGAAAGAGCTGTCACTCACAACCTAGTATAAAAGAAGTTTCCTTCCAAATAGGAACATCATTTTGTAATCAAACATAACACAATACAAAAGGTTATAAATCAGACAGTCCTGTTTCCAAAATTACTACTGTTCATGGTTTGGTATACAACATATTTATGTCCTTCAGTTTTGCACAAATATAAAAAGCATATTGTATTTTGGTGTAAGTGGAATCATTCTACATGCTGTTCTGTTTTTGGTCTAAATGTCTATATTTGGATTTTTATTTTGTGTGTGTTGATATACATATTTAGATATATTACATATTTCTTTATGAATTTTAAAATATCCACTTTTATGAGTATATGCATATGTATTTCTAGATATAGTTTTGCTTCTTCTCTATAAGCATTAAAACTACAGACGTGCTGTTCTTTGTTGCTTTTTTAACTTAATGATATACTGAGCATAGCTTTCCACGTCAGTATACCTGTTTTACTTTTTAATTTATTTATTTATTTTTGGGACAGTCTCACTGTCACCCAGGCTGGAGTGCAATGGCACAGTCTTGGCTCACTGTAACCTCCACCTCCCGGGTTCAAGCAATTCTCCTGCCTCAGCCTCCCGAGTAGCCGGGATTAGGTGTGCGCCTCTATGCCCGACTAATTTGTTTTTGTATTTTTAGTAGAGATGGGGTTTAACCATGTTAGCCAGGCTGGTCTCGAACTGAGGAGACCACCTCAAGCGGCCCACCTGCCTCAGCCTACCAAAGTGCTGGGATTACAGGCATGAGCCATGGTATACCGCTTTTAGAGACTGCATAGTATGCAATGATATAGCTGAATCTTAACTTACATACCTGATTCCATATTGAAGAACATTTGTTTCACATATTTTGGTATTATAAACAACACTGTGATAAATATCCATGTACATATACCTCTGCACAGTTGGCTTAATTCCTTGGGATTTATTCCCAGAAGAAGGACTTGGCCAAAGGGTATGCACGTTAAAAACGTGAGTACATGTAATCAGATTGCTCTCACAGAAAGCCTGTAAAAGGTAGACTGACCACTAAAGACACGAGAATGTCTATTTCTCGCACTTTAACCTGCAACATGCATCGCCCATCTGCAAATCTCCGCTATCCTGATTGGTAAACACTGCATCCCGTCTTATTCCAATCTGTAGCTCTTTGACCACCGATCAGTTTGGGCATTTTTCATACCTCTTTTAGCCATTTGTTTTTCTTTTGTTTCTTCCGTTGGCCTCTTTGTGCCCATTTTTTTAGGGGAGTGGACATTTTTCTTTGGGTTTTTAAGAACAGAATTAGTTTCTAATCAATTCTGAGAGACAGCATAACTTCTGACAGATTAATTTAGATGGGAGGGCAGGGAAGAACATGCAAATTAGGGCGACCAATGCTGTTTTCTTGCTCGGAACTACTCTGGAACCACCATAAGCTGCAGTCCCAGGGAGGGAGGGAGATGCAGAAAGTCTGCACCTACCTCAACAAAGGCAAATTTTTCCTCACTGGTGTAATTGTAGCGTGTGGCTCTCTCGTATTCCTCTGCGGTGCCAGGGCAGTCCTTATTGCAGAACTTGTCTGTGGGGTGAACCAGCTTCCAAGAGTACTGGGGAGAGTGGGAACAAACCAAATGTCCATCAACTGATGCATGGACAAACAGAATGTGGTGGGTCCATGCAATGGAATATTATTCAGCTGAAAAAAAGGAATAAAGTACTGATTCATGCTACAACATGGAAACACCTTGAAAACATGCAAAATGAAAGAAGCCCAATACAGAAGGCCATGTATCATATGATTCTATTTATATGAAACATCCAGAATAGGGAAACCTATAGAGGTAGAAAGCAGATTGCTTAGGGCTAGCGAGATGAGAGGGGAGATAACACAGGGCTTCTTTTAGAAGTGATGAAAATGTTCTATATTTGACTGTGGCTATACTAAAAACCAATGAACCTACACTTTAAATGGGTAAATGGTATTGCATGTGAATTTTAACTCCATAAATCTGTTAAAAAGAGAGTGCTAGGGAGAGATGAAGGCAGATTCCAAGGAAAGGGAGGTCAGTGTGAGGCCCCCTGCCCTGGGACACCTACCACCTCCATGACGTGGGCACTCCACTTGGACAGAAGCTGCAGACCCCGCAGGGCTAGGTCGAAGAGCTCGCGATACTCCTCGTCTGACTTCTGGCTGTCCAGCCCCGAGCCCGTCACCACCTGGGGAGCATCAAGTGTCATACTCACCATCTCTGCGCCTGACACTTTTATACGTTATCTCATTAATTCCCCCAAGAACACTGCAGGGAAGGGCTATTATTACATCTCCTTGACAGATAAACTGAAGCTCAGACAAGTGCCTTGCTGAAGGCCACGTGGTTTATAAATCACTGAAGGCTTTGGTTCAGGTGGTGATGCCACAGCCCCACTCATAATCACCCTGGGGCATCACAGGACGGCACCTTTCAAACTCTGACTGCATTCACAGTAGGAAGTGCACACTATATAGAAACTCAGAACATACACCTACTTAGAGCTATCAAATATATGTACGTGACAATATGTTTTTCTTTTTTTTTTCTTATAGAGACAGGGTCTCACTGTGTTGCCCAGGCTGGTTTCCTGCACTCAAGCAATCCTCCTGCCTCAACCTCCCAAAGTGCTGGGATTACAGGTGTGAGTCACCATACCCAACCTCAACAATATTTTTTACAAAGCAGTTTTTCTTAGTATATAGGATTCCTTCTGATTTTCTATTCTATATTTATATTAGAATGCTAATCACAAACCACTAAGTTGATTTCACAACTCATTAGACATGACTCGCTGATTGAAAGGCAATGGATAAACATCTGTATAATATCCCACAATGACAGAATGTGTGTGTATGTATATACATATGTACACACACACACACACACACACACACACACACACACAGAGAGAGAGAGAGAGCCAGTCCTCATTATTGGTGGATTCTGTATTTATGAATTCCCTTACTGGCTAAATTCATGACGATTTCTGTCATTTGCAGACATGTGCCCACTCCCAGCTGAAGTTGGACAAAGTGACTCTGCCTTCTTGTTTCACCTCTCACACAGTAAACAAGTATCTTTTTTGAAGTGTATTTAGTGTCATGTTTTCTATATTTTTGTGCGTTTTACTCGCAATTGCTCAATTTAAAATGCCCTCCGCTCTACCGCAAGCTTAGGGCTAATGTCCTATATAGTGTTCCTCTGTGTGAGAAAGCTGTAATGTCTCATGGAAAAAAAATATATCTTCTAGATAAGCTTCATTCAGGCATAAGTTACAGTGCTATTGGTCATGAGTTCATGAATCAACAATAGAGATCACATAAAGTGTCTTTAAACAGAAGTGCTTATAAAACAAGGTTATATATTGACCAGTTGATGAAAATGTTGTGACCAGAGGCTCACAGGGCTGTAACTGAGATTTCTCCTTGGAGCAATGATTCAGTATTTGCTAATTCAGAGTTCATGGCCACTTTATAGAACTACTGTGAAGAATGAGAATTAACATGTATGGAGCATATAATTTAAAAAAATATCTTTGACCAGACTCATTCTTAGACCACATCAAAATCTGAGTAAGAATTAAGAGCTCTGGCTGGGCGCAGTGGCTCATGCCTGTAATCCCAGCACTTGGGGAGGCTGAGGCAGGAGAATCACTTGAGTTCAGAGTTCAGGACCAGCCTGGGCAATATAATGAGATCCTGTCTCTAATTTTAAAAAAGAAATAAAATATTAAAAAAAAATTTTTTTTAAGAGTTCTAGCACTCAAAATAAGTTATTCCTGTAACTTCAATTCAATTGATTGGTACATATGTTTAGAAAGCTAAGATCTGTGCTTGACCTTGGTCCCTCTGGGCCACAAGTCTAATGGCCACAAGTCCTTGCATTTGTCAGACCCCGCTTCAGATACATTGCTCTGTGATCAAAGGCTTCTCCTGGGCTGGGGTTTGGAAAGTACAGTCATCATGGCTGCCGGCCATATGGTGGAAGCAGTGAGCACACATGGGTCAGTGCACACTCACCCACGAATGCTACGTAATAAAAGAATCTGAGTCAGGGGACCAGTGTTTATCAAACAGCATATTCAGTTATTAGAAGGGTGTGTATGGGATGAGAACCAGAAGGATACCCAGTCTTAGTTGGTTCTGGGATGGTAGGATTTTATGTGATTTTTCTCTCCTTCTGCTTATCTGTGTTTTTTCCTGAGGTCTGAGCTCTGATCTCCATTGAAAAAAAAAAGTTTAGAAAAAAAGAAAAAATGAAATGAAATGTAATTATTGGGATTAGTAGAGATTTTTATGGCCTTCATCTGCCCCTAAGTATATTACAGATCTTTTTTACAATGATCATTTATTACTGGGTCGTTTTAAAATATTGAGGTAATGTTATGAGTACAAGTGTTCTGTTTGCTTGCCAACCAGGGTGGAGGTGGTTTGCATCATTTATCATGTACAGACAGAACTAACCATCACCAGGCTTTTATTGTCTTCTATATCTTTTAATCCTCTCAATGAACCTTACAGGATAGATCCTGTTGTCACCCTCATTTCACAGATAAGGAAACTGAAGCAAAGAGATACTGAATAATTTTCAAAGAGCAGCGGCACCACCAGAATTCACCCCAGTCTGCCTGGCTCTAAAACCCATGCTCTTGGCCACGTTACCCTCTTGCCTCCCGCCTACTCTCCCGTGGGTCTATGTTCCTTCCTGGCTGCTCCTTACCCATCTGGCCTTGGGCCCACGGGCCTGCATCCCAGCACCCTACATGCTCACCTCACTGTTGCTGTAGCGAGCGAGCTCGGAGATGAAGCGGATGTGGTCATCCCGGATCTGAACCATCTGCTCGCAGATATTGTACTGGGGGCTGATGCTGCTCTGCGTGCACGTCCACCTGGGTAGAAAATTACGGGGTCGGAGAGGGTCCCAGTCTCAGGCGCCTAGGTGGGACAGGCATTAGCTGCTCCTGGTGCTCAGTCCATGTGGCCAAATACCAAGGGTGACACCACATGGTATCCCAGCAGCCTCTGCAAGAGACCTGCTAAGTCTAACACTGTGGAAGCTTCAGGCCTAGTGGGACAGTCCTTCCTCCTCTTCCTTGGGGCTGGCCTCATCGAGGACCCAACTGCAGCCCTTCCAGATACCTGGTCCACAATACTTACCAGTAATATGAGAGGAGAGGGATCACAGCTGCTCTAGGGCTACAAAGGGCTGGATTCAAGTACGGAAAAAGCAAGGTGGGCAACCTCCAAAACCAGCCTACCTGCTCTGACAGCACAGACACTGAGGTTGAAGCTGGCTTTGGGGGGCTTTGGGCTGGGACTGCGGAAATCTTAGTGTGTCTGTGCCTCTTTTCCAACAGTCCCCTGGCAACACGGAAGCACGCTGTGGTGAGGGAAGCCGGGGTCACTCTGAGACTTGGGGGTGGCCCCTCCCTCCACCCACCCTCTCTACCTCTTGCCCCCTTCTCTCCTCTCTCCACCCTCTTTCCTCCTTCCCTGTGCCTCTTTTCCACTCCTTGTGAAAAGATGTCATTAGGAAAACCATCCTAAGTCAGAGAGGAAATGAATGAATGAACCTCTTCACTCTCCATCCCCAAGAGAAAAACGACCACTCCCTTCACCCTCTTCTACCCTCAGGTGCTGGTGACCCAGCAGACAGACTAAGCATGAGCACCAGACAAGGCAGAAAAAGATGCTGGGGAGAATTTACCCTTTCAGAAGGGGCCCTGATGTGGTTCTCACAAGAATGGCAGAACAGTGACAGCCTTCCTCAGGCTTCCCTTCAGTATTACTCAGAGAGCTATCCGTGGAGAGGGGAGCACATGGCCCCTCACACCCTGCCCTGGTCACTCCCCCAGCCTCTGCTCCCAGCCAGCTTCGGCTGGTAGAGAAGTCATGCAGAAAAAGGTGAGGAATGAACTCAGTGTTCCCTGCTTTTCCTGCAAAACCCCCTCACACATTAGCAGCCAGAGGGTGATGAAGGGACTACATTAGCTTTCCTTCGGGACACTCAGTTGCAGGGGCTCCAGGTGGATGCAGTTCAAGGACACTCCATTCATGTCTTTTTAAGATGCTAATACACTCGCCCTTGAGTAAAGGATGGCCGGTTCCCCTCTGTGTGAAAAAGCCACAACTTTGGGCAAGACGCACACAGAAGGACCCTCCTGCACAGCCTCAGAGACCAAAGGGGCAGCCGAGGTTGGAGCCCCAAATTCAGTGAGGCACTGACACCCCAGGCATTTGCATAGATGACCTAGAATCGTGGTTTATAAAGTGACTGAAGGTGAAGCTGCCCACCCACTTCACATCCACTCCACGAAGTACTGAGCGCACGGTCACCTAACCTGAGAGGATCGGCATGAGGAGGAAGAATGCCACCTCTCCTCACTGGACCACTGAGGGCTGGCCACTCCTCCAGGGAAGGAGGTGGACTCCTACTGTCCTGCTGAGGGGACATGTGGGTCACTGCTGGGCTGGACAAGGGGCATGGCTATGCTCTGAGCCCTTTTGAACCTGGCAGCAAAAGGCGGATACAAAAGGGCTCAGAGCACCCTCACAGCTCCCCTCCGGCCAGCGCCTGTGTTCTGATAGAATCCACCTGCCCAGGGCTCTGGGGAGGGAGGAGGGGCTGAAGTGGCCCCTCGGCTCCCTGCCCGGGCTGGGCGTCCTCGCGGGAGCCGAGAGACATTACGGCAGGCACTCACTTGGACTTGTTCTCTTCATAGTGAGCACTGGTCTTAATGTATCTGGCCAGCTCTATCTGCATGTCGCCGAAAAGGGGCACCACCTGCAGCTGCTGCAAAGGAAGCAAACACAGCTCGTGAGATGCCAAGGAGGGGCTGGGGTGGCCGCCTTTGCTGCCACCCCACTGGGGGAGGCAGGTCTCTGTGTGTGCCTGGCGGATGACCCCTAGTTTCTGCTTCCGAGGATGCTACCAGGTGACTCTGAAGACAAAAGGAGCCCCAGCCAGGGTGCAGGTCCTCCCCTGACTCCAACCAACTCTTTGTTCTAAGCAACAGAGTCTAAAAAGGGAAAAGTAACTTGTCCAAGGTCACTCAGCCAACAGCATGGGTGAGGCTGAGGACCGGATGGACAGCTGCCCAGTGCAGGGTCCTTTCCGCTTGAATCTTCCCCAGCTTAAAGCATCCTTGTTGCTATGAATTCTGGGCTAGAAGCAGGTGTCTGAGTGCTGTTGGTCTTCCAGAGAGTCTGTACTTTCAAGGTAATTAAAACCATAATAATACCTAACACCAGAGGGCAGACAACTACCAACCAAAAACCAGGGCAAATGGCAGGGAGGCTGGTGTTTGCTGTGTGCTTCGCCTGCACTAGGTACTACACCAACCACTTTAAAAACAGTATATCAAGCCATACAATAGCCTGTGAAGTCTGTACTATTGTTATTCCCATTTCAGAGAAGAAGAAACTGAAGGTTAAACAGCTTAAGTGATTTTTCACGAAGACCAGCTAGAAGTCAAGAAGCCAGGATTATATAACCCAGGGCTCCGAGTCATCGATGTAACCCCAAACCCCACTGAATCCTCCAGGGAACCCTACAGAGCCGATACCCTTGGTATGCATATTTTTCAGAGTTGGAACTCAGTTTCAGGGTGATTCAGTGACTTTCCCAAAGTCATCTAGCTATTAAGTGGCAGAGCCAGACTTACACCCAGGCCTGCCAAGGGAGAGGTTGTATTCCCTTCTACCTTCATCTCATTCATGCTGACTTGGGGAAGATTTTCCAAGGGTCTCCCCAAATGAGCCCTATTTTCATTTGGGACAACTCTAGATAAAAGTTCCACCCTTGAAAACAAGTAAAGCCACAGCACAAAACATAAGTGACATGATCCTTCTCCTTAACCTTGAAGAGTCAGTGGGACTCAGGCCCAATCCAGTACCCTCCACATCACACGACTAAGGAGTTTTGCTGTGAATATTAATCTGGGCTTTTCCATGTCTGACCCCTCAGGCTTCCTCCATGCCTGCAGTGCCCAATGCTAGAATAAATTGAGAACATGGAAGTTAATTCCAAAGTGCGAGATTCCTTTGCAAAATCCTAAGAAGCTTAGTTTAACTGAAAATTTTTTAAGATCTGGGGCCAAAAGATTAGCTCTCAGGGACACTGAAATAGAGTGTATGATGGACGTTGCTGAGGCATTCTGTCCAGAGGAAAGGGCAAGCTGAGGTGCCCCTGGTGTACCAGGTGAGAGGCTGTGATTTTGCATATGTGAATCAATTTAAAATCCAGTCTTTAACCATTCTACTTCTGTGAGCTCTGATTTATACTGGAAATTAAAGCAGGTGCTGACTTCTGGGATGCACCTCTTTAAGTGACAAGGGACTTCAGGGAAAAAAAAACAAGGCAGCATTCAAAAAGACTCACAGGGCCTCCTCCTATCCAAATCCCAGCTGAATCCTCAAACCTGGAACTATGCACGACTTTCATGCAGCATCCTTCTAGAGAGCAAATGCCTCTCTCAATGGCCGCCGGGGGCCCTGCTGTTCTACCTTCCTCCTCTTCCTACTCTTGGGAGCTTTGGAGCTACAGCTCAATTTTAAAAACAAACCCATGGTTTTCTGGCTAATTTCATTCCTTTCTGCCAAAAACATCTTGGCTCTGGTAACCTCAGCCCTCTGCCCAGCCCCAGCCCCAGTTGCTGACCTTAAAGAACTTATCAATTTTGCTAAGATTAATTCTCTTCTTGGCATCCAGTTTGTAAATGTTACTGACATTTCCATCCATCAGGTACAGGCCAAAGCCCATCACCTAGAATGAGAAGGGGGCAGAGCATAGAAACTAATCAAATCCACTGGAAAAGTTGTTTTTTTTTTTTTTAAAGGTAGGTCTGTCTATGTGACATACACACACACACCCTGTAGAGACATACTATATTATAAAAACCTATGCATCTTCAAACAAAGGCAGGAAATATAAGTCTAATTTCAATGAGAAATTTAGTCTATTATTATGGCAGCTACTTCTTCAGCCCTTACTATGGGCCCGAGTCTGTGCTCAGAGCTTTAATAAGCATTATTCTCTCTTGAGTCAAGTTCTCTGCAATAACTTTATTCTATAGATGAGGAATCGGAGACACAGGGAGGTTAGATGGCTGACCAAGGCCACATAGCTAAGGAGTGGAGAAAGGCGCTGAACAGGATCTGTTGACAATATTTCTGCATTTAGATCTTTCTGAGAGAAAGGGCTGCTCCTAGCTCCTTGCTGTATCCCAGGGTGTGGCACAACACAGGCATCTGATGAATACTTGAACAGTGAGTGAATGTCAAAGTATCCACCACTTTGTCCACAGAAAGGACAATGTAAAGGTTTCCAAGGAGCTGCTGGTGACTTTTTTTTTATTATTATACTTTAAGTTCTGGGGTACATGTGCAGAAATGGCAGGATTGTTGCATAGGTACACACTCGCCATGGTGGTTTGCTGCCTCCATCCCCCCTTCACCTACATCAGGCATTTCTCCCAATGTTATCCCTCCCCAACCTTTCCACCCCCCACTATCCCTCCCCTAGCCCTCCACCCCCAACAGACCTCAGTGCGTGATGCTCCCCTCCCTGTGTCCATGTGTTCTCATTGTTCAGCACCAGCCTATGAGTGAGAACATGTGGTGCTTGGTTTTCTGTTCTTGAGTCAGTTTGCTGAGAATGATGGTTTCCATATTCATCCATGTCCCTACAAAGGACATGAACTCATCCTTTTTTATGGCTGCATAGTATTCCATAGTGTATATGTGCCACATTCTCTTCATCCAGTCTATCATTGATGGGCATTTGGGTTGGTTCCAGGTCTTTGCTATTGTAAACAGTGCTGCAATGAATGTATGTGTGCATGTGTCTTTATAATAGAATGATCTCTTCCTGAATTTGCCCTCTGAGTGAGTTGACATTCTTGATTTCAATCCTTTTAACAGCCTCCTGAATGCTGGCTCATTTTGTTCCCTTTAAAATGTATGCAGAAGGGAGCCTGAACAGCTGTGTGACCATGAGAAAGTCACTTCTCTCTGTGCCTCTATTTCTCATCCGACATGAAGAGGGTGGACCGGGGGACTGTTAAGGTCGCTTCCCCTGTGGGAAGCGTTTCCTTTTTGTTTTCTTTGAGATGTTCTTGCTCTGTTCCCCTGCCACCCCACCTGGGCTGGAGTGCAGTGGCATGATCACTGCTCACTGCAGCCTCAACCTCCTGGGCTCAAGCAATTCTCTCACCTCAGCCTCCTGAGGAAGTGTGACTACAGGTGCATGCCACTACCCCTGGCTAATTTTTGTATCTGTCTGTAAAGATGGCATCTCACTGGGTTGCCCGGGTTGATCTCGAACTCCTATGCTCAAGTGATCCTCCTGCCTTGGCCTCCCAAAGCACTAGGATGACAGGCGTGAGCCACTCTGCGGGTGTACTTTGTTCTGCAGGATGAACTTCACCCTTTTCTGCATAAGAGCAGACAGTGCCCATGGTGGCATCTGAGTTCACTGACACAAACTACCCATGTGGCAAAACTATGTGAGGGGGCAGATTGAAGAGGGTGAGGAACAGAGAGGGAAGAAGGCAGGGAAGTCCGGGTGTGGAGAGCTGGAGAATTTGAAGGTTGCATGAAGACTACTTGGTGGGCTGGAATGTAGTGATTTAGCTTGTAGAAAGTTACAGCAACTGCCCAGGCTGAGCACCAGGGGTGAGAGGGGTGTGTGAACTGTGAGTGGCTTCTCTAGATTTCTGATGGTCTGGAGGAAGCCAGGGTAACAAGTCTCAAAGCCACCCAACCCTGCAAACTTAACTGAGGTGCTAAGACATGTAAGACAGGAGCACCAACACAGGGCTGGGATTCTCAGAACAGCAGGAGAGACACTGAAGGAGAAAAAAAGGAAAAACCGCCAGAACGCTGAGAGGTGAGGATCTGGGACAGAATCAAAAGGAGCTCTGCAGCAGGTAGAAAGAATGGGAGAAGGCAGCTGGGCTCCGCGCCTCAACCCTGCAATCCCAGCACTTTGGGAGGCCGTGGCGGGTGGATCACGAGACCAGGAGTTCAAGACCAGCCTGACCAACATGGTAAAACCCCATCTCTACTAAAAATACAAAAATTAGCTGCTCATGGTGGCGTGTGCCTGTAATCCCAGCTACTCAGGAGGCTGGGGCAGGAGAATCGCTTGAATCAGGGAGTCAGAGGTTGCAGTGAGCATAGATTACACCACTGCGCTCCAGCCTGGCGACAGAGTGAGACTCCGTCTCCAAAAAAAGAGAAAAAAGAATGGGAGAAGGCTGTTCATGTGAGTGCTACAGCAGCTGTGGGGTGTAAGTTAGAGACAACCTAAGCTAACAATGGAATAACAGCTAAGGAAGGCTTATCGAAATCACATTATTTCACAGCAGCATAACACAGCCAAATAAATTTAGTCACATGAGATAAAACGGATACATGGTCATACAGACTGCAAATTTTAAAAATATATAAGCAGAGGAAAAAACTTAGGACATACATTAAAATGCTGAAAGTAAGCCAGGTGCAGTGGTTCATGCATATAATCCCAGCACTTTTGGAGGCTGAGGTGGGCACATTGCTTGAGCCCAGGAGTTCAAGACCAGCCTGGTCAACGTAGGAAGACCCTGATTCTACAGAAAATAAAAAATAAAATAAAATAAATAGCTGAGTGTGGTGGTACGTGCTTGTAGTCCCAGCTATTTAGGAAGCTGAGGTGAGAGGATCACTTGAGCCTGGGAGTTAGGCAGCCTATTTCATGCAGTGAGTCATGATTGTGCCACTGCACTCCAGCCTGGGAGACAGAATGAGACCCTGCCTTGGAAAAGAAAATGATAAACGTGTTATCTTTTGGTTAAAGGACTGTGAGAGATTTAAATTTTTTTATGCTTTGCTGTATATTCCAGATTTTCCAAAACAATAAATATGACAATTTTGGAAGGAAACCTGTAAACTGATGAAACAATTGTGATCATTTTGGCAAAATATAGCAAAAGCTTGAAGATCTACTTTGTTTTCCAGTATGGATATTCCTTAAAGAACTAAAAGTAGAATTACCATTTGATCTAGCAGTCCTACTGCCGGGTGTCTACCCAGAGGAAAAGAAGTTATTATATGAAAAAGATACTTGCACACCTGTTTATTGCAGCACAATTAGCAATTGCAAAAATATGGAACCAACCTCAATGCCCATCAACCAACAAGTGGATAAAGAAAATGTGGCATATATACATCGTGAAATATTACTCAGTCACAAAAAGGAACAAAATAATGGCATTCACAGCAACCTGGAAGTAGTTAGAGGCCATTATTCTAAGTGAAGTAACTCAGAAATGAAAAATCAAATATTGTACGTTCTCACTTATAAGTGGGAGCTAAGCTATGAGGATGCACAGGCATAAGAATGATATTAATACGCCGGGCACGGTGGCTCATGTCTGTAATCCCAGGACTTTGGGAGGCTAAGGCAGATGAATCACCTGAGGTCAGGAGTTGGAGACCAGCCTGACCAACATGGAGAAACCCCGTCTCTACTAAAAATACAAAAAAATTAGCTGGGCATGGTGGCACATGCCTGTGGTCCCAGCTGCTCGGGAGGATGAGGCAGGAGAATTGCTTGAACCCAGGAGGCAGAGGCTGTGGTGAACTGATATCACACCACTGCACTCCAGCCTGGGCAACAAGAGTAAAACTCTGTCTCAAAAAAAGGAAAAAAAAAGAATGATATAATGGACTTTGGAGACTTGGGGAAAAGGCAGGGAGGTGTGGGTGAGGGACTATACTTTGGGAACAATGTACACTGCTTGGGTGACGGGTGCACCAAAATCTCAGAAATTCCCAGTAAAATCCATGCAACAAAAACCCACCTGGTTTCCCTCAAACTATTGAAATTTAAGAGAAAAAGATTTATTCTGTTTTTTCCTTTGAGCCAGCAATTTCTCTTCTAGGCAGTTTAGCTTGACAAAAAGATGTGCACAGAGACTGTGCTACAAGGGTGTTCAATGAGTTTAGCAAAGAAATATCCAACCACAGCGGATTTGTTATGACAATGTCCCAGTACAATGGAACGTTTGGTAGTCATTAAACATCACACTGTAGAAATAACCTTAATGACATCTGGAAAGGTGACTACAGTACTACAGAAAAGGAACAGGTTACAAACCATTATGTGCAGTAAGATCTGTATCAATGTTTAAGAAAAAAGAAACACTGTTTTTTAAAAAGGGTTTTTAATAAGAAGAAGGTGAGAGGGTAAGCTCGGGTCCCGTGGGTGTGGCCTCAGGGAGTTTTACCTTAAGGAGCATGTGTTTCTCACTGGGGGTCAGGTACATCTTGTTCTCATAGTAATCCACGCAGATGTTGACGATGTCAGCCAGCAGCTCCTCATAGCCTGGGATCACTTCCAGTTGCTGGTGGAGACACTGAACAGCAGCGCCACCCTCAGGTTAGGCAGTGCATGTATCCTGCGCCCTCACCTGCAACCCTGCAGAAGGTCTAGAGCTGGCGGGTGTGGCCCCCACTAATGACCAGGAAGCATGGCTCCAGGGAGGGGAGCCTGCATGCCAGCCGGCACCTGATGCCTGAATCCTCTCCTCGATGTCTGCACAGTACTCCTGCACACCTCCCATGGCAGGAAACTCACTCCCTTATTTTATTCCCAGGCAGTTTTGATGGTTAGAAAGTGCTTTCCTGTCCTGAGCTAAAAAGCAGCTCAGCTTTACAGCAATAGGCCTCTTGTAATTTCAGCTCAGCTTGGAGGATGTGGGCTTATCTAGGATGTCTTCTTAGACAATGGCAGCAAAAATCCATTCAAGGGAGGAGAGCTGCAGTGGGGTGGGGGGCAGGTGTCTCCCTCCTGGCAGGACACAGCAGTACAGGACCATCTACTAGAGAAGGGTCGGAGGTCCCCACCCCAGGCCCTTTCTCTCCAAAGAGATCAACTCGGCCTTGCAGGGTACGTAGAGGAGGGCACTGCTGGTAGTTCCCACAGACAAGAGAAAGAAAACCTGAGGCCTCAGTTGCTGAGCAGCTTTCTGCAGTTAACAAAGAATGGCAAGGGCCCAGTCAATCCCAGCGCCTTAGTGATACGGACTTGAGCCTGAATACGCTTGGAAGATGGAAGATCCCCTGAGTTTGGGCCTGATATCATTTATTTCTCACAACGGTCCTATGAGATGGCTTGTCGTAATATTCTCAAAATAACAGATCCATTTTACAGATGAGGAAACTGAGGCTTAGATTGAGCCCCAAGTCTAACAGTGGGTCAGTGGTGGTCTAGGATTAGAAAACAAGGCTGCCTAAATCCAGACCCCATGTTCTCAACCCTGATGCAGGGTCAGGGCACTGGCTGAGAGGGCTTCACAAGAATGACAACTGGGGAGGGTGAATGGGCCACCTGGGGTTGGGAGGGGAGGCTGCAGTCCTCAACTGCATTTCACTCTCATGTAGGGCAGTGGAGATGGAAGCTGCAGACTGGGCTTGTCTGCTTGGGTTTGTGGTCCACCCAACCTCTACACGCCTGCCTGTATCACTGAGACACCAGGCCAGGACTAACAGGGACTCTGCCCTCACCTGGGTGATCCTGTTGTGGTTGGCCAGGAACATGGAAAGGTTCTGCGACTCCTGGATGGACTGGGGATCTGCCATCTTCCTCAGGAACTGTGCCGCCCTGAAACAGAGACAGCACGTGCTGCAGAGAGGACTGTCTAGGCACAGCAGCCTGAACCATGCGTCACAGGCTCCCACACCCACCTAACCCAGAGTGACACCATCCTGGAAGTTAATGAGCTCTGAATATCCCAGGCAACGCTAATGTTGAAACAGAGTGTATTCTGGAGTCATTTGCTTTGGGGCCGTCTACAACCGGTAATAAGGGTCCCCGAAATTAAAAGGCAGGAATGGACTAAAAATCTCTGAAACCTCAGAAAGTTTAGGGGAACTAGCATCCCATCAACCAGCCAGGAGTACTAAAACAGGGAGTGAAATGATCAACCTTGTACCTTCCTGTGACCTCTAGTGAGGCTGCATGGTAAGTTATGAAGAAGCACAGGTAGGATGTTAGAATGCCCCTGTTGTGTATTCTGTTATTTATATGAAAACTTCAGTGTTTCCAAAGCAAAGCACTGTATGGAAAACAGAACTACTGAGCCTCACAGAACTTCAGGTGAAGGGATGACAGGCACCAGGAACACAAGCAGAGCTTGACGGGAGACAGCTGCAGCTGCCTGACTTTCCAGCCTAACCTGGGGATGGTGCCACCTGTGCCATCATGAACTGTGAAAACAGACAAGACACCCCACCTTGCTCAGGACCTAGCTGGGCTGTAGAGGATGTCATTTATGGCCATGACAGAAGCAGCTAGCCACAGCTGGGGAGAATTTGGTAGAATATACTATGCAGTAAGCTACGTGTAAAAACTTTGTGAAGCTGTCACTTCTAAGTCAGCCTTGAGATGGGGTCCTGTCTGCTGGACACCACCAGATTTCACAGTTGACTCAGGAGGGTAAACTTGTGAGAATCCGTCTGTTTTCTCTGGTTATTCTGCAGTGCAGGAAGATGTCGTTCAAGGAGGAGGGTCTCTCCTTAGCAGAGACACAGCAAATCCTTCAAAGAGACTCCCAGGTGGTGGCATACTGGTTTCTGGAATGACTCCTTCCCCATTTTCAGTCCTCCTCTTTTTTTGTTTTAATTTTTAAAAAGAGGCCAGGTGCAGTGGCTCACACTTGTAATCCCAGCACTTTGGGAGGCTGAGGTGGGCA
>NW_016107931.1:308957-318414 GCF_001604975.1 Cebus imitator | reverse complement strand
TCTGGAACTCTTAGGCTTAAGTGATCTGCCTGCTGTGGCCTTCTAAGTGCTAGAATTACAGGTGTGAGGCATCTCTCCTGGCTACTCTTCTTCTTATGAGCTGGCAGAGACCCTGGGCTCCAAAGGCGTGTAACCATCCCATCAGGGTATCCCCACCACTACGCCTCCACAGTGACTGATGGAGGGTTTAGCACATGACTCAAGCTGGATCAAAGGCAATCCTCCCTGGGAATTCCACGAAAGTATTTGGAAAGAGAAGCATCCTGCCCTTCCTTAGAAGCTGCGGTTGCTGCACTGGCTGGAGGAAAGCAGCTGGAAGCCACCACAGACCTGAGAATGCAGCCAATGTAGAGGAGGTGGAGCTGAGAGCTGGAGAGACCCAGGCTAACACCGTCATCTGAGTGCCTGCGTGCAGGTGTGCCTGGACTTTCTGTGAGCCAATTCATTTCCTTCTTTTATACAAGTTGCTTGAATTGGCTTTCTCATTCTTACAGAAAATAACTAATGTAACAATTCTGTGATGATCTTACGGGCCCCATATTGCACGGGGCAACATAAAATGCTGCTGCTCCACAGATGCGGGAATTGAGGATTTGATTCTATCTTGTGACATAAAACTCTGCAAAGATAAAGTTCTTCCAAAGCCCAGCTCTATGCCCTGTTCCTCAAACCACACTGAATCAGGCTGAGTTCTCCTGTGTCTGGGAGATGGCTACTTTGGTACCAAAGAAATAGCAAGTGAGAGGCTCTCCATCCTCTTCCTCCACTTGGTGGGTGGCCCTGGAGGAGGGGCCCGACTGGGGCAAGGGAAAGGGAGAGGTTGCCCTGACCTCTTGTAGGCAGAGTGGTCGTTCTTGACGCTGCACTTCATGTTCTTCAGCTCATCCAGGACAGCGAACATATTGATGAACTTGCCCAGGGTCAGGAGGTAGGCTTCAGAGACAAAGTCCTTCCTGCGCTCGGCGTGGCATAGACGCTTCACCTCGCTGCAGAACCGCTCGATGGCCTTGCGCTGGGGGCAGAGGGACAGTGAGTAAGGTCTCCTGGGGAGGCTCACTGTGCTCTCTTGTAGGGGCAGGGTCCAGGCTCCTCTAGGGCCCTCCTCAGAGCCAGCCCTTTAGAGAAAGGCAAATCTGCCAGTCAGTTTTTCTCAGAGGGGTCCTTAAATCCAAAGCTGATCTCTGGAGGGGAGCCTGGCACCTGCCCCCATGTGAGTCAAACCAATGAATTCATTCAACATACACTGGCTGAGCATTATGTCTTACTCATTTTGGAATTCCCAGCACCTAGGACAGTGTCAGGTACCAGTTGATAAGGAGGTAGAGACCAAGAATGAGAGAGAGATGCAGAGAGAAAAAGAGGTTCATTAATCCAGTAGCTATTTAATGAGCATCTACTATGTGCCAGGAACCATTCTAGGTCCTCGGGTAGAACAGGAAACAAAAGAGAAAAACAGACAAGCAAGGAAATTTTGCCTTCTGCCTTCAGGAGCTTACAGTCTAGTTTTGTTTTGTTTTGAGACAGAGTTTTGTTCTGTTGCCCAGGCTGGAGTGCAGTGGCATGATCTCGGCTCACTGCAACCTCCACCTCCTGGGTTCAAGTGATTTTCCTGCCTCAGCCTCCCTAGTAGCTGAGATTACAGGCACACGCCACTATGCCCAGCTAATTTTTCATATTTTCTGTAGAGACTGGGTTTCACCATGTTGGCCAGGCTGGTCTCAAACTCCTGACCTCAAGTGATCACCACCTGCCTCAGCCTCCCAAAGTGCTGGGATTATAGGTGTGAGCCACCATGCCTGGTCTAGGAGTTTAAACTCTAGTAAGAGAAGACAGAAAACAATACATCTATTAGGCTGTGGTATGTGCTATGGAGAAAAACAAAGCAGGAAAGCTTGAGGAGAAGGTCTCAGAGGGGTGGTCCTTCTAAGGAGGAAGATCAGAGAAGGAATTCTCAAGAAGTGACTTTCAGGAAAAGAAGCTGAAAGAGGAGGAAAAGAGGCACATAAGGTAACTCAACGGTCAGTGTGAAGGCCCTGAGGCATGTTCCAGGGATGGGAAGGAAACCAGTGGGGCTGAAGCGGAGCGAGTGCCGGAAGGAGGCAGAGAACGGGGGGCCAGGGCACTGGCTCTTGTGGGCCTTTGTGAAGGCTCAGGCTTGGACACTGCATAAGCTGGGGAGATGTGGGAGGTTGTGAGGCCAGATGACATGGCATGAATTATATTATAAAAGAGTCACATTGGCTGCTGTGGGAAGAACAGACTCTAGGGCACAAAGCTAGACACAAAAGAATAGTTAAGGGGGTATTTAAAGGCTTAAGGGTGGGGTTACCATCTGACCCAACAATTCTACTCCCAGGTCTCTACTTGAGAGAAATGAACACGTATGTCCACACAAAATCTTGTATGGAAATGATCAATGTTTGTTCAAAATAGCCCCAAAATGGAAATAAACAAATGTCCATCAACTGAAGAATGGATAAATAAAATGTGGTATATCCATACAATGGAATAGTATTCAGTCCTAAAAAGGAATGAAATTCTGATACATGCCATAACATGGATGTATTAAAACATTATGCTAACTGTGAAGAGCCAGATGGACACAAAAGACCACATGCTGTATGATTCAGTTTATATGAAACGTCCAGAATAGGCAAATCCATGGAGGCATAAAGTAGCTTAGTGGTTGCCTTGGGCTGGAATGGGGGTGGAGATGAGGGTATTATGGGATGATGGCCAAAGGGCATGGGATTTCTTTTTGTGGTAATGAGGATGTTCTAAAATTGAGTGTGGGCCGGGTGCTGTGGCTTACATCTATAATCTCAGCACTTTGAGAGGCCAAGGCGGGTGGATTACTTGAGGCCAGGAGTTTGAGACCAGCCTGGCCAACATAGAGAAACCTCATCTCTACTTAAACAACAACAACAAAAAAAAAGTACAAAAATTAGCTAGGTGTGGTGGTACACACCTGTGGTCCCAGCTACTTGAGAGGGAAGCTGAGGTTGCAGTGAGCCAAGAGAGTGTCACTGAACTCCAGCCTTGGCAATAGAACAAGACTCTGTCTCAAAAATAAAATAATAAAATAACAAAACTGACTGTAGTGATGGATGCACAACCCTGTGAATATATTAAAAATTGCTGAATTGTCCACTTTAAATGGGCAAAATATATGGTATATGTTAAGTATACCTCTATAAAACTGGTACCAAAAATTTTAAAAAGCAGTTGAACAGCATCAACACAAAAAGGCTACTGTAGTATCCCAGAAAGAGCAAGAAAGGAGGAGGAGGAAGAAAAGGAAAATAGGGAAGGAAGGGGACTGAAATGACTGTCCCGATGTAAGTTCCATTCCACTTCCACAGGCCTGAGATGCCCAACCAGCCAGTCAGTCCTTTCCTTCAAAGACCGGACGAAGTCACACTTTCTCCATCCAGAGTCTCAGTCCAACTAAAGTCTGCGATGATGAAAATGGACCATACTGTACTGTCCAAATACGACAGCCACCATCACACGTGGCCACTTAGCACTTGCAATGTGCCTAGAACTACTGAGGAACTGAGTTTTTCATGCTGTCTCATTTTATTTTTTTTTTTCAACTTACCTCAAACTTCCATTTTTAAATTTTATTTTTACTTACTTTTATTTTTTAATCTTTACTTTTGTCAAGTGGTCACTTTTAAATTAATGTCAGTACCCACACGTGGCTAATGGCTATGGAGCTGGACAGCATAGTTCTAGATTATTCCATATCCTCCCTTCTGTAAATACCTCTTGTCAGGAGACTCTCAGTTTAGTACTTAATCAGTTTCTGAATAGTTCTTCTCTCTTGGCCCTGTACTCCCCAAAAGATTTTGGGCTCCCGAAGGCAGGTCCATGATGCTAACAGCAGCTACAATTTGTTAAATCTCGTCTGACCAGGGTCCTACTTGGCTCTTTACAAATAGATCTCAATGATCCTCACCATAAACCGGTGAAGCAGGTCATTTTCAAGGTGAAAAATCCCAAGGCGTCAGAGACGTTAAATAACTCACAAGCACACAGAAAGTGAAAGAGCCAGGGAATGTGACTTGGGCTTCTCTGCCTCCAAAGGCCATGCTCCCTACCCAGGGGTGCATTATCTGCCCCCACCCCCCAACACACCCAGGCACTTCATTTTATTTCTTAAACACATCAAGCTCCTTCCAGCCTCAGCCTCAAGCCTTTTGCCTCTGTGGTACCTTCTGCCTGAAATCCTTTCCTCCGGGTCGCCACACGTCAGCCTCTCTCTAAAGAGACTCAGCTCGAATGCTGCCTCCTGAGGGGCTGTCCCTAAAGCAGCACCCACACCACAGGTACTCTATAACCCAGAGCGTTTCAAAATGTTATTTTACTCATAGCACTTATTATTCTCTGAATATTCACGTGCATTGCTTATTGTCTGTCTCTTCCCCTACCTAAAACACACTCACACACGTACTAGGATGAAATTCCATGAGGGCGGGGAGACCCATTTGTCTTGCTCACCCAGGGTGTGTAGGGCACAGTCAAAAAATATTTGCTGAGTGAACAAATAACATGGCACAAAACTTCAGACCCCAGTGGTTAGAAGACTAAGGGCCTTTTTAGTTCTTGAGATGCAGACCTGCCCCTCCCCACTCACCTGAAAATACATGAACTTCATGAGCTTGGTGACCTCTGGCTCCAGCACCTCCACTGTCTTCTCATAGATCTCTACACGGTTGGGCTGCTCGTTGCATTTCACCTGTGGGGGAAGGTGGGGGTCCACATATCCTGGTTTGCCCAGGCAGTCCTGGTTCACACCTGTCATCTTATTACTGGTTTTTTGTTTTGTTTTTGAGACAGGGTCTTGTTCTGTCATACAGGCTAGAGTGCAGTGGCATGATCATGTCTCACTAAAACCTCAACCTCCCAGGCTCAAGTGATCCTCCCAACTCAGCCTCCCAAGTAGGTGGGACTTCAAGAACTCGCCACCACATCCAGCTAATTTTTGGAGTTTTTGTAGGGATGGCGTCTCATTATGTTGCCCAGGCTGGTCTTGAGCTCCTGGGCTCAAGCCTCCTGCCTCAGCCTACCGAATTGCTGGGATTACAGGCATGAGCCACCATGCACGGCCCTGTTGTCTTATTAATAGAGCCCTTTTTTACTCTCAAATATACCTGATTTTGGATAACTGATATGCTCATCCTAGTGAGAGGAGACTGGGGTAGCCTCTGCTTCACCAGTCTGGCAGGGTGCAGAGTGCTCCCCAGACATTGGCTGCAGGAAAGGAACCAGTTGGTCCCAAGAACAGAACCTTCCTTCCTTTTTCTCAGTTCCGTGCTGTGTCCAAGAGCTACTGACATGTTCCCATTCATCTACAAGCTCTTACTCCTTCAGTTTTTCCCTGTGCCTGCTCCAGTGGGGTCCAGCTAGATTCTAATCAGAGACAAATGCTCTATCCATTGTTCTGGATACACCTGGGACAAAGCTCCCGTAGACAAACCCAGGCCCACTTCCCCTGCTCTGCAGTTTTCACCAGTGTGCACATCAGAATCCCATGGCAGACATCCTCACAACCCACATGCCAAGGCTGCTAATGGGTACACGGGATCTGAAGAGCGAGCCAAGGTAAGCACAGGGACACTCCTCACACTATTGCTTAGAAAGTCTTAAAATGGCAGCATCATGCTAAATATCCACCAGTGAATGATTAAGTGGATAAAATATGCTACAATCACATAATATCACTGTGAGCTGTTAGAAGAAACGAGGTTGTTTTATGTAACCAGGAAACAAAGTCACCATAAGCACGTGAAAAAAGTTACAGAATAGTCAGTATAGTTCAGTCCCATTTTTTAAAGCAAAACAAAACAGCATGTGTGCTCACATCTAAGACAGGCATGGAAAATCTAAAAGGATGCAAACCAAACTGTTAATAGCAGTTATTGCTGGGGCCTAGAGTTAGGACGAAGGGGGAGCAATAGTTTCCGTTTACTTTACACACCTGTGGCTTGCTGATTTTGTTACCATGGGACCCACTAATTACATGATGATGGTACTGATGGTAATAAAAATATCTGTATGTGTCAACAGGAAAAAAGTCAGTAATTAAGAATTAAGTGGAAAAAAAAAAGCAAGTGGCAGAACAACACAAACACGGAAACAGTACATTTTTGTAAACAATAATTTAATTTATGTAAATTATGTAAATATAAATAATTATATAATTATTTATGTAAATTATTGTTTACAAAGTAATATTCATGCCAGACAAAAGATCCAGAAGAATATTTCACAAAGTGTACACGGCCATCCTATGGCGGGAGGTGGGTTTGGGTGGTTGGGTGAGGCAGTGGAAACATCTTGCTTTTCACTCTATACCCTCTGCAGTGGTTTTGGTGTCATATGGTGAGCATATACTGCTTTGGAAATAAAATCTACTGAACAAATGTGTTTTAGGTCCCTCGACATGGGTCCCTGTCATCAGTTCAATGGGAAGCTATCTGAATGTCTTCCAGGTTTTTCCTTGGATAAGAGGCCCTGCTTTACCCGCTGCCACATGGAAAAGCTCAGCTCTCCGGTTTGGGGATGAAGCAGGGGTTAGTAACGCCCTCTGGAGGGGAAAGAGGCACACAGCAAGGACAGTCTCACCTGGGGAATGGCCCGGGAACAGCTGCGCCAGGTGTACAGCATGACTGCATACTCATGTCCTTCCTCCAGCATCTCATTCTGAAATGGTAAAACAGCCTCAGCAGGGAGGAACCAGACAGGTGCCACCAGGCTTCCAAAGCCCCCAAATCCTCACTACTTATGGTTAGGTCCATGGACCAGTAGCATGCACACCACTTGGGGACCTTATTGGAAATGCAGAATCTCAGGCCCCTTCCTGGGCCTATGCAGTAAGAATCTGCATTTCAACAAAATTCCCAGATGACCCACATACACAATGAGTTTGAGAAGAACTGACCTAAATCATCCTCATCAGATACCCAAAGACTCCACAACCAGGCCACATTTTTCCAAACAGATGAATGGCTACCTTAGAAAGAATGGGGCAGATCTATGTGCTCCCCAGATATAATGTGAGCAAGAAAATAAGCAAGTAGCAAAACAGTATGTACAGTAGGAAAACAGAAATAATTATTAAAGTATATTATTGAAACTGCCTTTACAAAGATTATGACAGTGAGAGAAATCTGAAATAGTTGACTCCATCTTGCTTTTAACCTTCAAGCTGTCCTTGGTCATTCCTGGATGTAGGCTAAGCTAACTTTGGGAGGAATTTCACTGATAGTTTAACCTTAAAGCAAGGATGATAATAGCCCTTCCCAAAACTAAACTGCCAGAGTAAAACTAAGGTTAGGATTATGAGAGGTGCATGAGTTCTGCTTAAGACGCAGGCATACTTTCCATAATCTCTTACTACTCGAGTCATGTGGCCAGAGGTCACAAGATTTGTGACTTTCCCAACTGCTCTTGCAAATACCAACACAACACTATCATAGAGAATGTAAGATCGGTCTTATGAGAAGTTCTTCAGACTGACTCCACCTGGACTTGGGACTCAACTGGTCCGATGGCCCTCACCCAGAGGCAGCCTCAGCACATGAGGCCTGTTTTCCACACTTCATGATTGCATCCCTAACCAATCAGCACCTATTCCCTAGCCCCACGCGCACCCAACTATCTTGGAAAAACTCTAACCTCCAAGCCTTTGGGGAGACTGATTTGCATAATAACACTGTCTCCTGCATGGCCAGTCTCACATTGATTAAACTCTTTCTTTACTGCAATACCGCTGTCTCAGTGAACTGATTTTGTCTGTGCAGTGGGCAGAAATACCCGTATCAGGTGATTACATTACTATGTATTGAACAAAATTTCAGTGTAACATGCACCATGCTCTGAATAGCAAGCCCTCTGTGGGGCTGGATTATTTTGCATCACTTTTTAAAAAGCCAGATAGCATTATAATGTTCACACTTTTATAAGAGCCCATGTACTACTATCTCATAAGCAGGAAAATGATTAATATCAATTTTTAATAAAAAGAGCAGATGGGAAAACCAGCAACAGCATGAAAAACGAACATGAAAAACTATAGTGATGACTCATCTCACTGAGTAAATGCTACTGTGGAAAGAGACCTAAATTCAAGGTCCAAACATCTGGGCTCAAGGCTGGGCACGGTGGCTCACACCTGCCTTTGTAAAACTAATGAAAGGCCAAAAGATTAGGATTATGAGAGGTGAGTGAATTCTGCTTAAGATGTAGGCATACTTTCCATAATCCCTTACTACTCAGGAGCCACATGGCCAGAGGTCACAAGATTTGTGACTTCCCCAGTTGCTCTCAGAAATACCAATACTACTGTAGAACGTAAGATAAGTCTTTTGGGAAGTTCTTCAGATTGACTCCACCCTGATTTGGGATTCAACCAGTCCAAAATCCTAGCACTTTAGGAGGACGTGCCAAGTGGATCACCTGAGGTCAGTAGTTCAAGATGAGCATGGCCAAAAATGGCAAAACCCCATCTCTACTAAAAGTACAAAAATTAGCCAGGTGTTGTGGTGGGTGCCTGCAATCTCAACTACTCCAGAGGCTGAGGCAGGAGAATCACATGAACTCGGGAGGCAGAGGCTGCAGTGAGCTTAGATTGCACCACTGCACTCAAGCCTGGGCAACACAGTGAGACTCTGTCTCATAAATAAATAAATATCTGGGCTCAAATCCCAGCTTCATTACTTATTGGCCCTTCAGTCTATCGTAAATCACTTAGCCTAAAATTCTCCAGTTAGTCACCTGTTAAATCATGGTAATATAAATAATCTCATAGAATTTTATGAGAATTAAATGGCACACACACACACACATTCTTGGTAATCTGTGAAGTGAGTCAGGAAAATAATCTGGCAGTGTCAGGACCCATTAACCACAGAATTACCATTTAACCCAGTAACTCTTGGGTATGTGTATACCCAAGAGAACTGAAAACATATGTGTACACAGAAAATTGTGTAGATTCAAGATTTGCATGTGACACAAATTCATAGCAGCATTATTCAAAATAGCCCAATAACCTAAATGTCCATCGATGGATAGATAAATAAAATGTGGTATATCCATACAATTAATAACTCGGCAATAAAAAGTAATGAACTACCAATATATGCTACTACACGGATGAACTTTGAAAGGGTATGGTGGCTCATTGTTACCCCAGCTTTGGGAGGCCGAGGTAGGCAGATCACCTGAGGTCGAGAGTTTGAGACCACACTGACCAACAAGGAGCAACCGCATCTCTAATAAAAATACAAAATTAGCCGGGCATAATGGTGCGTGACTGTAATCTCAGCTACTTGAGAGGCTGAGGCAGGAGAATTGCTTGAACCCTGGCGGTGGAGGTTGTGTGAGCCAAGATTGCGCCATCACACTCTAGCCTGGGCAACAAGGACAAAACTCAATCTCAATTAAAAAA
>NW_016107931.1:297306-308947 GCF_001604975.1 Cebus imitator | reverse complement strand
AAAAAAAAAAAAAAAAAAAAAAAAAAAAAAAGAAAAGAAAACATTATGCTAAGTAAAAGAAGCCAGACACAAAAGGTCCCAGATTGGATTATTTATTTAAATGAAAACAGGCAAATCCATAGAAACAGAAAGTATATTAGTGGCTGCCAGGAGGTGAGGGGGTGAGAGGAATTGGGATTGACTGCTAACAGGTCCAGGGGATCTTTCAGGGGTGATGAAAATTAGGTGGTAGTCATGGCTATATAACACTGGGAATATGCTAAAAACCACTGAATTGTACACTTTAAATGGAAATACCCCTTGGGGAAAAAAAAAAAAGAATTTTCCTAGGCCATCTCTTTATAAATGAACTTTATTTTTAAATCCACAGATCACCATTTCATAATATCTTATTAGTACAACATCAGATTAATTTACTTGTGACAGTTTTATTTTCAACAGCAAATGTCATTGACAAGTCACACATTCGATGATTAGAGAACTTTAAAAATCAGTAACATGTTGTCCCTGAAACCAGGGAGAACCAATCAAGCCTGTGGGTCCCGCAGGCATCTGCCTCAGAACACATGTCTGAAAGGAGAAGTGACAGTAATGCAAGGAACATGGGTCTACTTTTAGCACAGAACGAACTGCCTGCTGATAGGTGTAATTCCAACTCATTCATTCAGTGAATGTTTAATGGGGCACTCACAGGTCCCAGGCTCTGTGCTTTGTGCTGCCAACAGTGCAGTGAACAAGAAGAATGTGAACTCTGCCTCATGGTTGGCCATTAGCCAGAACTGTCGTGGAATTATGCTGGAATGCAGCAGAGGTCAGGATGGTGCGGTGGAAAGAGCCCTGGGTGGGGGTCTTGGGAGACTTGAGGTCTGGTCCTCACTCTTCTTGAGCCCATCTTTTGACTTATAATGTCTTAGTTTCTTTATTTGGAGGTAAACAGTTGGCCTGAATTGTTGGTGTTCACCTAGCTGTACACTGGGTTACTGGGGAACTTTGACGCCCAAGCCATGCCCCAAACTAACTAAATATTTATCCCTGGGGATGGGATGGGGCATTGGTGTTTAATAATCCGCAGGTGTTTCTCTTGTGCAGCCCACATTGACAGCTTCAAGGCTGAGGATCCCTTTACGTGTCTAATATTCTGTAAGTCCATGACTTAAACCCAATGTAAGTCTAGCTCAAATTTTCTGTAGTGACAGATTCAGTGATCACTCAACCCCCATCTCACCCCCAGCAAAGAATCCTCAACTCTTCCATACAGTTGGTAAATTACATGGTTTATGTATTTCCCCTCCTCCTTTCTCAGGCTATCCCACCCTTTGAGAGATTCACCCTGCCCAAGTGGGGGCAGGAGAAATACAAGAAGATGAGCATCTCATATGCCCACATTGCTGCTGATAAGCTACTCTAGAAAGACTGGACAAGGCACGAGAGGGCACCATTGACTGAGGGGAGATAGGAATGTCGGCATTGCATGCCACTCATAACTCATGCCTAAGCCACACCAACACTCTCCTTGTGTCGGCAGAATGTCCCCCAAAAATGTCTGCACCCTAATCCCTGGTACCTGTGAATATGTTACTTCACGTGGAAAGACAGAATTTGCAGATGTGACCAAGTTAAGAGCCTTTCAGTGGGGGTAGGGAGGTGGTGGTGGTTATTCTGAATTATCCCGGGGAGCCCAGTGTAAACACAAGGTACTCATAAGCAAAAGAGGGACGCAGAAGAGTCAGAGAAGGAGATGTGAAGATGCAGGCAGAGATCAGAGTGAAGTCACTACTGGCTGGGGGCCACCAGCCAAAGAATGCGGGTGCCTCTAGAGGTCAGAAAAGGCAAGGGAATAGACTCTCTCCTGGAGCCTGCAGAAGGATTGCGGCCCTGCTGGCACCCTGATTTTAACTCAGTAAGACCCATGCTGGACTTCTGACCTACAGAACTGTAAACAAATAAATCAGTGTTGTTCTAAGCCACTAAGTTTATGAACACCACCACCCTACAACCTAGCCCCTCCTCCTAACCTCCCTATTGGTGTCCTGACCCAGGTCTTCCTACAAACTCAGTCCAAATAGTCCCAGATGACTGCAAAGCCAGTGTCCCTCCCTCACATCCATATCCTCTTAGCTGTACCCCAGAGCCATCACCCTCATTTGGCCTTGAACACCTGCACTGTAGGTAACTTTAATTATCTTGACTAGGCTGGGTGTGGTGGCTCACACCTGTAATCCCAACACTTTGGGAGGCCGAGGAGAGCAGATTACCTAAGGTCAGGAGTTCGAGATCAGCCTGACCAACATGGTAAAACCTCTGTCTCCACTGAAAATACAAAAATTAGACAGGCGTGGTGGCGGGCGCTTGTAATCCCAGCTACTTAGGAGGCTGAGGCAGGAGAATCACTTGAACTCAGGAGGCGAAGGTTGCAGTGAGCTGAGATCATGCCACTGTACTCCAGCCTGGGTGACAGAGCGAGACTCCATCTCAAAATAAAATGAAATAAAATAAATGCCGGGCAAGGTGGTTCACGCCTGTAATCTTAGCACTTTGGGAGGCTGAGGTGGGCATATCACGAGGTCAGGAATTCGAGACTAGCCTGGCCAACATGGTGCAGGAATTTGAGACCAACCTGGCCAACATAGTGAAACCCCATCTCTACTAAAAATACAAAAACTAGTTAGGCATGGTGGCGGGCACCTGTAATCCCAGCTACTCGGGAGGCTCAGGCATGAGAATCACTTGAACCCAGGAGGTGGAGGTTGCAGTGAGCCAAGATTGTGCCACTGCATTCCAGCCTGGGCGACAAGAGCAAGACTCCGTCTCAAAAAAAGAAAAAAAAGAAAAAAAAATTATCTTGACTAATATATTTGCCTAATTCCTACTTGCAACTCATTCTACACATAACTAACACATGGAACCTATCCCCCAAGCAGAGTTCTGTTCATATCTCTTCTAAGGATAAAGATTTTTCATTGCTTTTCTTTTTTTTTTTAATTAAAGAAACTAAAGCCTTCTGTTATGGGCTAAATTGTGTGCCCAAATGTATATGCTGACGCCCTAACCCCACAGAACCTCCGAATGTGACTGTATTTGGAGACAGGACCTTTGAAGAGGTCATTAAGATCAAATGAGCCATTAGAGAGGGCCCTGATCCAATCTGACTGGTGTCCTTATAAAAAGAGGAAATTTGGACACACAAAAAGAAGGTGCCAGAGATGTGTGCACACAGAGAATAGACCACACGAGGACACAGATGGCTGCCACTTCCTTGGTAGCCATCTGGAAGCTAAGGAAAGAAGCCTCAGGAAAAACTGAACCTATGGACAGCCTGATCTTGAACTCCTAACTTCCAGAACGGGGAGAAAATACATTTGTGCTGTTTAAGGCACCTAGTCTGTGGCACTTTGTTATGGTACCCAAGCAAACAAATATACCCTTTATGCCCTGACCGTTTATTTGTAGGGAATCTGTAAACAATATCCCTATATGTACTTTAC
Organism: Cebus imitator; assembly: GCF_001604975.1. Classification (NCBI taxonomy): domain Eukaryota; kingdom Metazoa; phylum Chordata; class Mammalia; order Primates; family Cebidae; genus Cebus; species Cebus imitator. Next base: position 305,462 of record NW_016107931.1, on the reverse strand, counting down.
AGTCTGAGCCAGACAGTGCCTGAAAATCCTTGCCCTGTGCCTTTGCTCACAGTGGCTCTTCCACCTGGTGTGCCCTCCCCATCTCATCTCTGACTAGTAAAATTCTAACTGTGTGAGACAGCACAGAACAGGAGAAAGAGATCAGGACAGGGAGTCAGTCCTGGATTTCAGGTCCAGTCCTGTGGTTTACTAGTTGTGGGATCATGAGCAACCTGCTTATTAACTTTTCTAGGCCTCAGTTTTCTCATCCCTAAAATGGATATAATGATCCCTTTGCAAGTCACGGGGCTATTATAAAGCCCCAATAATATAACGTATGAAAACGCCTTACCTATATTTTAAAGTATACTGTATCTACAAGGTATCATTACCCTCCTACAAGGCCTCACACAAAAGCCACTTCCTTCATCAAGCTGTCTCTGACTCTCTCAAGGTTCTTTCAAAAACACAGAACTTTGAACTTTTACCATGACATTTACCCTTAACTTCGTGTATTTTTATTTGTCTTCCTGTGTTTTGATTTTTTATTGTATTTTTATTTGTCTGCAAGGCATAGTCTGGAGCACAGGTTTTTTTTTGTTTTGTTTTGTTTTTTAAGATTCTAATTTTTATTCATCCTAGATGTTGTCTTTAGAATATTATGCTTAGAAAGCTGCATTCTGATTCCATAAATACAAATAGAGGGGCAGTTTTGGATTCAGTGAAGCAGAAATCATATCATATTCAATGCTGTCTATCTACCCATCCACCACTGGGTAGCTTTTATTAGGCTTTTGGCTGTTTTCTTCAGCTATTTTATTGTGAAGTTGTTCACAAAGAGGCCGAAGAGAAATTTTTTTTTTTAACCAAGTCAAAATTACTCAATGTATGTAGTGATGACACTTTTAAGAACATTAGGCCAGATAAGAAGTTTCTGAAATCAAACTTCTGCCAATAATTGATGTGTTTATTTTCAAAGGCAAAAAAACCTCTGAAGGCTATGTCTGAGCACTCCACAATTCTTTCTGTTTTACCTATACTCTAGGTCACTATTTCTCAAACTATGCTTCCACAAATTTTCTTTAGTTAAATAAGTTTGAGACTCTCCATTCTAAACAGGCTGCTGGTAGTTCACACAGGTTTTGTAGTCAGGCAGACCTTGGCCTAGATCTGTCACTTGTCAGCTGCAGGACCCTGAGTAAGTTATGTTATTTTTCTGGGCTCCAGTTTTCCCCATCTGTAAAATGGGTATGATAATAGAGCCTACCTCACAGAGTTGATGTGAGGAGTAAATGAGACTAATGCATCTAATGTATCTGTACAGAAGCAGCATTCGACAAATGGTAAGTTTGTCAATTTCCCACTTGACTCACTGAGGATCAGGACTGGCCCCTGTCTGTCCTTGCATACCTCCTCAGCATTTACACAGTCCTTTGCAGGCACCGGCGACACAATACTTACTGAATGAATGAGCAGGGTTTGCCAGCACAAGGCTACAGGAGATAACCGATACAGTGCTATGGTTGGAATGTGTTCCCCAAAGTTCACGTGTTAGAAACTTAAATCTCAGCTGAGGGGGGTGGATCACGAGGTCAGGAGTTCGAGACCAGCCTGGCCAACATGGAGAAACCCCATCTCTACTAAAAATACAAAAATCAGTCAGGCATGGTGGCACTTGCCTGTAATCCCAGCTACTCAGGCGGCTGAAGCATGAGAATCACTTGAACCCAGGAGGTGGAGGCTGCAGTGAGCCGAGATTGGGCCATTGCACTCCAGCCTGGGTAACAAGAGTGCAATTCTGTCTCAGGGAGAAAAAAAAAAGAAAAAAAGAAACTTAAATGTCCAATGCAAGTGTTGAGGGGTGGGACCTTTAAGAGGTGATCAGGTCATGAGGGCTCTACCCCTATGAAAGAATTGATGCTGTTATCATGGGAGTCGGTTCCTTATAAAGGATGTTTGGCTCCCTTCCCTCTCTCTTACCCATGTCATGCCTTCTGCCATGATATGATGCAGTAAGAAGGCTCTCACCAGATGCCTTCTGCCATGATATGATGCAGTAAGAAGGCTCTCACCAGATACTGCCCCCTCAGTCTTGGACTTTCCACCCTCCATAATCATGAGCCAATAAACTACTGCTCTTTTTTTTTTTTTTTTTTTTTTTGAGATAGAGTTTGTTCTATTGCACAGGTTGGAGTGTGGTGGCACAATCCCAGCTTACTACAGCCTCAACCTCCTGGGCTCAAGCAATCCTCTCACCTAAGCCTCCCACGTAGCTGCAACTATGGGTGTGTGCCACCTCATCCAGCTAATTTTTAAATTTTTTTGTAGAGACAGGGTCTCACCATGTTGCCCAGGCTGGTCTCAAACTCCTTGGCTCAAGGGATCCTCCTACCTCAGCCTCCCAAAGTGCTGGGGTTACAGGCATGAGCTACTGTATCCGGTCTAAATTTCTATTTATTATAAATTACCCAGTCTGGTTTCCTTGTTATAGCATCACAAAACAAGCTAAGACATATAGTGTCAAAGGTCTATGGGGCCACAGGCAGGGTCCATGAACACAGAATTTGGAATTCTTCAAATTGCAGTGCTACATGAGAATAAAATCAATGGAAACCCAACAGGGAAGGGGAGGAGCCCTCCACAGATGAATCAGACTCTAAGAGAGAAAATAATAAGTGGCCCTATTTGCAAATGATTTAGGCCATCAGCTTTTTTGAGTAACTAACTGTTATTCCAAAACCAAAGCCAATGTCCCTTTTTCAAGAAACCTTTTGCTCTGCTCAAGAGACAAAATTCCACACATTCAATAATCTATATACAAGGCAGGAGCCAATCACATGGTTAACCCAAAAAGCTGTAGGAGCTCAGGGAAGTGAGTAGTGGAGACTAAGTTGGGCCCTAACAGTTGAGTAGGATTTGCAAAGCTGGACGATAAAGGGGAACACTGTGTTTCTAGGCACCAAGAGGAGATGGGGCAGAATGTCAGACTGGGCTTAAGCACACGATTCTGACTGAGGCAGGGGGTTCTTAGAATAGCTGAGCACATGCTTCTGGCGTGAGAAGCTGCCCACAGCCCCTGCCAGGCCAGCAGGGAGCATGTCTGCACACGTGGGTCACAGAGACTTACCATGCTGGAGTGGACTGTAGCCTGCTCAATGTACCTTGCAATGCCCGTGACAAATGCATTCCTGTCCTCGAAGTTCGTGTCAAAGTTAGCCTGTGGAATTAGAGGGCAGGAACATGTTGGTCGTTAGAAAACAGTTCCAAGTTGGCTGGGTGTCCGGGGAGCAAACTGCTGCCAACAAACAGGACGAGCTCCCGCTGCATCACCTCTCATCTTGCCCGTTCCCCACAAAGTCCCACCCTCACTCACACTGGGCAGCAGCCAGTGATGACAGGGCCCAACAAACAGGACGAGCTCCCGCTGCATCACCTCTCATCTTGCCCCTTCCCCACAAAGTCCCACCCTCACTCACACTGGGCAGCAGCCAGTGATGACAGGGCCTGCCATCTGCTTCCCATCAGTAATCAGATTCACTCAGCTGAGCCTCAGAAGCAAATGCTGAAACTCCACAAGCCCAAATAGCTGCTAAAAGTTAAGATGTGCATTGCTTCGATTCAGCAGTTCCAGAAAATACTCACCCAAGGGTGCGGATTTATAGGTCCAGGGATAATCACCGTGGCATTTTTTTGTGATTAAAAAAACTGTAAACAACCCAAATGTCCCTCAACAGTGAAAGGCTGAATATATAATAGCACATCCATAAGCGGGCTTATAAGTACCATGAGGTGGCTAAGCATAATGTGGTAGTATTGCGGTATTGTCATGGAAAAATGTCTATATTTTAAGTTAAAAAGCCAACTCATAAAGCAATAAATATAGTATGGTTCTCTTTTGGTAAGCATATATACATACACACACACACACACATACACACACACACAAATGTGTATATTTGGTTAAAAAAGGCATATATATAGGCACAGTTAAAGAAAAAATTTATATGTTTTTGTATACTTTTTTTGAACACATTTCTGTATTGCTTATGACAAAAAATATATTTGTATAATTAAAATGTTAATCTGGGTTAGAAGAGGTGAATCAATGAAGTTTATGAGCTGAACCCTCAAGCATGTGCTTCATACATCCACTGAATGAAATTTAAGAATTTATCATGTATTTAAATTTAGTCTCCTTTAGCAGTCTGAGAACTATCAAAAGGTCAAACACAGCTAGAACTCTGAAATTAGCACGTCCTTTCCTAACATGGCTTCTGGACTGGCATACCCAGACAAGGGGTTAAAAAGCTGACTCCCGGCCCTGATGGGCCAAGGTTTGGAACAATCTGATGGGGGTTTATCACAAGCTCTGTTCTCTTAAGCAAAAGCAAACAACTGTGACCAGTTTCCCTGAGGCATGAGCTGTTATGGGACATTGTAATGCCCTCCTCAAAAGTAATTACCCAGGCAGGCTCCGGGGTTTCTAAATTGCAATATTTAATTCATGAGGTCAGAGCTGCCAAAACCTTGGTTAGTGCAGCAGCAAGAATAGCCAGGAAGGTACCCGGTGGTCTAATCAGATCAACAAGACTTCCCTGGGAAAGGGAAATAGTCCTGGTGCACATTTAGTAGCTAATCTGTTCCTTACACTCGGTTCCACCGGTGCACAAGGGACTGGATCAGCTCATGACCTTTCACCTTCTAGATGGAGACCTCCCCTTCCCTCTGCCTCAGGGCAAACCCTCTTAGGGGATCCCCAGAGTTCCTGGGCCCCCTGGTGCTATCTGCCATTTCCATTACCTGGTACATGATGGAGGAAGGTGGAGGTTCGATGCATGGCTGCTGGTCAGGGAGGGGCAGCTCTTCAAGCAGGTCCACGTTGGACAGGGCATCTTCCAGGGTGACATGCGTGGTCATGGCTGCAGTTTCTGTATTCCGCACTGAGGGAAAGGAAGAGAAGGTCAGTGGAGATTTTCAGGAGCCTCTAAAATTTCTTTTAACTGCACCATGTCCAGGATCCTTCAGGAGAATAAAGAGGGTTAAAACACATTGAGGCCACTTCCACTTACCACTTCCTCACAAGGTGTTCTCAACCTGTATCTTTTATATCTGAGGCTCTCTACATGGCTAACAGAGTACTTTGTGTGTACTTGGCTGACCCTCACCGCAACCCTCTGTGATCAACATGGAAGGTGGTACTCTATCTATATCACTGATAAAACATCAAGGCTCAGAGAAGTTACGTGACTCCCACACATGACCAGGAGTGAAGGACCTCAAGTGGGATGTGAGGACATGGGTCATGGTTATTTCTCCACCTTTTTTGTTCTTCCTAAGGATATTTATGAGTTCCACTCTTAAATTATCATGCAACACAGTTATCCATGATTGTGACAGCCAAGATAATTAACAGAAAACCAGAGCCCAGGTTTTTGGGCTAATTAAACTGGGATTAAAATAACTCAATTCCTGCAAATCAATCTTCTTTGCAAAGATGGAGGAGCCACTGTCTTCCTCCGCCTGAGTATCTTTTGTGAGGCACATTAAACAAATCAACCCTAAGTGGACATTTTTGTGTCTTAGACCCTGGCACAGTGTAACTGCTTTGACGGTATGTTTGGCAGGATTAGAAGCTGAAGAGGATCTCAACAGCACAGTTACCCAAGTCGAGCTAATTCCTATTTTAAGAACTCAGCACCCAGCAAACAATACTCATTTTCCCCACCCAAACATATGTGAAACACTGCTTAAAAAACTAATCATGATTTAGGATATAAATCAGATTCCCTCTTCAAAAATGATAGCCTACAAGTCACATTCACTGATTATTAAATATAATACAATGAAATTAGAAATCAATAATGCAAATTATAGCAATAAAATCCCATACCTCTGAAAATTTATAAAACATACTTCAAGGTCATTCATAACTAAAGAGGAATTTAAATAGCAATATTAAGATATTTAGAAATGAAAAATGGAAAGCACTCATACATGTCTTCAACACATTTAGTTGAAAGAAAAGTGGAACTAAATGAAGTTAATGTTATATTCAACAACGTTCAGAGAAAAAAATAATCAGCCCAGAGAAATGAGAATAGAGGGGTTGAGAGTTACAAAGGCAGATGTAAAGCAAAAAACAAAGCAAAATAAAACTCAACAGTAGAGGTGAACAAAAACACTAAAAGCTGAGTTTTAGAAAAAGATTTGTAACAATAATAAAGCCAACCCTAAACACACATGATTAACAGGGACACAAAGAGAAGGGCCACCGGGCTTGTCTGAGAACCCCTTCCTGACCACCTTCAATCCCAGATAGCTGTGAGACAGGGCTGGAATTTCTCCTGTGAATGTCAGTGAGTTTGCCTTGCTTGTTAGGAAACATAGTGTCTGACATTAGAGGGAAAACGGATCATCAACAGAAGAATTTGGTCCAGGAACTGCAAAGGGCTAAAACAACTGCAGAATATACCCAAGGTCATGCTGCCCGGAGACTAATATCTGCCTTAGGTCTAAGGTTGGGAGGGCAGATTGGGGCTGAGCCTTCAATGGCTGCTGAGCAGCTAACTGGATTCACATTAACCCGAGTTCTCGAACACACCCCCTATCATGTACCATGGCAACAGCAGATGCTGCATCCAGTGAGGGCTCACTGAGCTCAGAGGCCACTTCCCCCTCTGCCCTCTGCAGAAGGCTGGCCTCCTAGGGTGGTTTCAGGTCCTCTCCACACCTAAGCTTCTTCCTCTTCTCTCCCCACAATTCTAAGTGTGGCATTCAGTTCTACAGCAAAACTACTTTGCCTATCCATTAAAAGAAAAGAAAAGAAAAAAGACTGTCTGCCTTCTTACACGACTAAGTTCATTTTACAGGAGGAGTGATGATTTTACTGGGTATATGATCTTCAACCTCCAAAGCCTTGCTAATTCTCTTCATTAATTCCAATTATAATAATGATAAAACATTTCTTTAGCCCTTGCTCTGTGTCAGACACTGTGCGAAATACTTGACTATTTCAATCTTACATCCACTTCATAAAGGTAAGTACTCTGATTATTCCCATTCTATAGATGAACAAACAGAACCTCGGCATTTAATTTCACAGGGTCAAGGGCTAGCAAGTGGTGGAGCGAGGACAAAGCCAGGTTTGTCCAGCTCCACAGTCTGAAGTCATATTCATTACGACACACTTCCTTCCAACAGCTCAGGCTTGCATTGTGAGACTACACTTAATGAGGGAGGTTTATTTCATACCAACCCCTATGCTAGTGTTTTCAAACACTCTGCATTAATGGTTCTTGGCCCTGCTTGTGCCAAAAAGTCACGTGTACAGCTTCTTAATAATAAAATGCCTGGGTTCCAACCAGGGGACCAGGAAGGCAGCATTTGAAAGGTGTCCTATCTCATTTTCAGTAAGAAAAATCCAGATTTTAAACTTACATGGAGATACACCATTTCTCACTGATTAGATTAGCTCAAACCCAAAAGTTTGACTACACATGCTGTTGGCAAGACTATGGAGAAAAAGGCTCTCCCAAATATTGTTGATAGGGATGTAAAAATGACACATTTCCCATGAAAAGAAATCTGGCACTAACAAACTTCCATAAGCATTTTACCCTTTGACCAGCAATCCCACTTCTAGGAATCTATCCCAAAGTTGCACGGACAAAAATACACAAAGGTATATGCACAAGGCCATTCACAGCAGCACTACTTGTGACAGCAAAAACCGAAAATGGCAAACATCCACTGATACAGTTAGGTACTTGCTCTCACCCAAATCTCATGTTGAATTCTAATCCCCAATATTGGAGGTGGGGCCTGGTGGGAGGTGTCTGGATCATGGGGGTGGGTCCCTCCTGAGCAGCTTGGGCCATCCCCCTGGTGATGAGTGAGTTCTGAGTTCACAGGAGAGCTGGTCATTTTAAAGTGTGTGGCACCCCCTTCCCCGCACTGCCCACTCTCTTGCTTTTGCTTTCACCGTGTGGTGTAACTGTTCCCCCTCTGCCTTCTGCTGTGATTGAAGGCTTTGTGCGGCCTCCCCAGAAGCCAAGTAGATGCTGGCACCATGCTTCCTGTACAGCCTGTGGAACCATGAGCCAATATTCAAAGGATTCTAGCCTCCAGCTCTGCCCCTTAACTGTATTCCCTTCTTTTCCTGTTTCCAATAGGTAACT